>NC_022029.1:25472733-25499262 GCF_000317375.1 Microtus ochrogaster
GGAGCATCTGGGTAGATGGAAGAGCATCTGGGTAGATGGAGAAGCATCTGGGTAGATAGAGGAGCACCTGAGTAGATGGAGGAGCATCTGGGTAGGTGGAGGGGCACTTGGGTAGATGGAGGAGCACCTGGGTAGATGGAGGAGCACCTGGGTAGATGGAAGAACACCTGGGTAGATGGAGGAGCATCTGGGTAGATGGAGGGGCACCTGGGTAGGTGGAGGAGCACCTGGGTAGGTGGAGGGGCACCTGGGTAGATGGAGACAGAATGGGGCTGTGGCTGCTAACTAGAGCCTAGCAAGGGGCAGCAGCAGCTGAAGAAGGGCTGGCTTACTTTTCCTGGAGCCTTCTCTTCTCAACCTCCACCATGAGAAGACAACGGCGGGATTAACTACATCCAAGGGAAGTATGGGAATGGCTCTGATCACCTTTACAGTCTTGTGATCTCACACCAACCCAATCCCAGAGGTTTGAGAGGGTCTTCATCTGCCCTGGCCTCTACTCCAGAGCAATAAGAGGCCGGTACAAATTTGCCCTTTGCTCTCACCTAGCTTGCATAGCCCTGCAGTGAACCAGTGAGTTTTAAAGCTTTTTATTGTGAGATAAATTTGAGATTCATGGTATATTACAAAAATGCAGGAGGGAGCTTTGTGTCTCCAGTGGCCCTTGATAGTATCACAAGAGGAGGTACATAGAAGGAAATTTCTATCCCACTCAGTCACAAAGCTATTCAGTTCCAAATAAACATGCAGAGACTTATAATAATCATAAACTATTTGGCCTATTGCTCAGGCTTATTTCTAACTAGTTCTTAAAACTTAAATTAACCCATAGTTCTTATCTGTGTTTAGCCACTTGGTATAATACCTTTTCTCAGTGAGGCATTCTCATCTTACTTCCTCTGCATCTGGCTGGTGACTGTGTCTCTGCCTTTCCTCTTCCCAGAATTCTCCTAGTCTGGTTGTTCCACATATACTTCCTGCCTAACTACTGGACAATCAGTATTTTATTAAACCAATGCGAGTGAGAAATCTTTACAATGTATAAAAGCATTATCCCACAGCATTTCCCTTTTTTCTTTTCAAAACAAGAACCCTGAATTTAATCTTCTTTAATTAGCATTTTTCCTGACCATTATCCATAACAACTTATAACCAACACTCTAAATAAAGACAAACAACCATAATCCATTTTTTGGGGGAATGTGGGTATAGTTTTCTAGGCTACTTCCTGTTGATAGGGGTACTGGTAATCTTTAGAGGACTCTGAAAAAATTTAGGATTATGGTCAAATCCTGACTGGAGTATTCTATGGGGCTGGATCATCTCAACCAGTTACCTAAAGCTGTTCCAGATGTAGAACTCAGAGGAATCTGCTCTGGAGGCATCTGAGATGTTTAATCATCTGGGTCATGTGCTCCTACTGGAGATTTTTCAGGGGATCTTCCTTGATTAAACTTGATTTTTCCTAATCCAGAATGAATCCACAGCCTCTCATTCCCTGTGGAAATAAAAGAAGAACCTCTTTCCCAAAGTAGCATATCTTTGACTTCATTGTTTTTTGTTTTGTTTTGTTTTTGTTTGGTTTTTTTTGAGACAAGTTTTCTCTGTATATATCTTTGGTTGTCCTAGAACTCACTCTGTAAACCAAGGCTGGCCTTGAACTCACAGAGACCTACCTGCCTCTGCCTCCCAAGTGCAGGGATTAAAGGTGTGTGCCATCCCACCTGGCTTGACTTAAATCTGAAGTGGGGAGGACCTAAGACTTACCACAGGGCATGGCACCCTGACTGCTCTTTGGACTGGAGAGGGAGGGGGAGAGGAGTGCGGGGAGGGGGAGAAGGGTGGGAGGAGGGGGAGGGAAATGGGAGGCTGGGAGGAGGCGGAAACTTGTTTTTTTTTTTCTTCCTTTTCTCAATAAAAAAGAAAAAAGAAAAAAATATGTAGAATGGTTTAATCCGGTCAAATGTCTTTTAGCACCTGCTGAACCTTCCTCAACTGTCAAACAATTCAAAGACAATATAATCACATACAGTATCCAGACTCTCTGTGTATTTTCCATCTTGATACTCTATTTCTTTTATAAGAACTATCTCTGTCCTTTTTCTTTTCTTTCTCAAGCTTATGTATATTTTTAAACACACTGTAAACTCTTTAGAGGTTTTCTTTTTTTATCTGAATCTGTCTTCCTGTATATCTCTATCGTTTTCTGACCACATGAGTCTTTAATCTGCTAAACGGCATGGCTAGGATTAAAGCAGCAGCTTTGGCGCCTGTCTCTGACCCATTCTTTAGCTTCCAGAGAGTCTAGTTTCATGTGGGAGACCCCGGCGGGAGCCACCTTTATTACCACAACTCTGAGGAGTTTCTAGGTTCATGCCACCACCAAGAAGCCTGCTACCAGCTGCTCGTAAACAACATTTAAGTGTTTGGTAGCAGGGCCTCTTAAAAGAGCCACACGGTTTTTGCTGAGTCAGGAAGAAGCCTCTCTTAAAGAGCCGTGCCTCTGCTTCCTTCTACCAAACAGAGCCCACCTGAGAAAAATACTGCTACCAAGAAATTGTGCTTGACTCTGTTTTTTGTGTCTAGAATCCCATCCCTTTCCAAGCTTCCTCAGGTTTTATGTAGATCTAGTTGCCTGGCCTGTATGGTTCACTAGTGTGGCTGCTTTGCATGAGCCTTCAGGCAAACTTTGTTTATTAAAACACAAATAATGTACCACTGTATTTCTCCTTTTTTGCCTAAAATAAAAAAGGAAGGCTGTAACTAGTATAAGAAAACTATATACAATAAGTACAATAGCTATATACAATGTAAACAGGCAATAGATACATCAACAATGTCTAGTCTATTTGCCTCCCAGTCCAGAGCAGTATTGGCTGGTATGAGAGGGGGTCATGGCTCAGGTATATACTATAGTCTCCTTCATGTGGGCTATTCAGGTTGGCTTTTGCTGAAGCAAGGTTTCTCAAAATGGAAGTGTGCACCAGATAGATGGTGTTTCCTACGGCCTCTGGGCTGCTTTAGGAAGTTCAAGGCACTCAGGTAGAAGGAAGGTAAGGCCCTTACAGTTCATGCTTGAAATCAAAATCATGACTTCAATTGGGAATGTTTCTGCAGGATGCCTTGCCTTCTTCACCCCATCCTCTCTCCCTTCCTCCTTTTCTTTCTTCCCCTACCTACCCCCTCTTTCTCCCTCCATTTTCTTCTCCTCCCTACTCCCAGCACAGCAGTCTATCCAGCTAACATTACCATAACTCATTCTTCTACATTTACCCTTACACAGGCAAAGGGCGTTGCTGCTCCATTAGTGTTAGAATGCAAAAACTTCCCTTACAAATACAATTTTAAAGTGGTTGCACGAGTTTGCATTCCCACCAGCAATGGATGTGTGTACCCCTTTCTCCACACCCTCTCCAGCAAAGGCTATCATTGGTGTTTTTCATTTTAGCCATTCTGACAGGTGTGAGATGGTATCTTAAAGTTGTCTTGATTTGCATTTCCCTGATCGCTAAGGAAGTTGAGCATGGGACCCAGCAATACCACTCTTGGGAATATACCCAAGAGAGGCCCCATCATACAACAAAAGTATATGCTCAACTATGTTCATAGCAGCATTGTTTGTAATAGCCAGAATCTGGAAACAACCTAGATGCCCTTCAATGGAAGAATGGATGAAGAAAGTATGGAATATATACATATTAGAGTATTACTCAGCAGTAAAAAACAAGGAATTCTTGAAGTTTGAGTACAAATGGATGGAAATAGAAAACACTATCCTGAGTGAGGTAACCCAGACCCAAAAAGAGGAACATGGGATGTACTCACTCATATTTGGTTTCTAGCCATAAATAAAGGACAGTGAGCTTATAATTCGCGATCCTAGAGAAGCTAAATTAGAAGGTGAATCCAAAGACAAACATATAGGCATCCTCCTGAATATTAACCTTCATCAGGCGATGAAAGGAGACAGAGACCCACATTGGAGCACCGGACAGAAATCTCAAGGTCCAAATCAGGAGCAGAAGGAGGGGGAGCACGAGCAAGGAACTCAGGACCGCGAGGGGTACAACCACACATTGAGACAATGGGGATGATCTTTCGGGAATTCACCAAGACCAGCTAGCCTGGGTCTGAAAAAGCATGGGATAAAACCGGACTTACATAGCAGACAATGAGGACTACTGAGAACTCAAGAACAATGGCAATGGGTTTTTGATCCTACTGCACATACTGGCTTTGGGGGAGCCTAGGCAGTTTGGATGCTCAACTTACTAAACCTGGATGGAGGTGGGCAGTCCTTGGACTTCCCACAGGTCAGGGAACCCTGATTGCTCTTCAAGCTGATGAGGGAGAGGGACTTGATCGGGGGAGGGGGAGGGAAATGGGAGGCGGCGGGGAGGAGGCAGAAATCCTTAATAAATAAATAAGTTAAAAAAAAATAAAAATAAAAAAAAACAAAAAAAATAAAATCAGAGCACTGTCTCTCTCCTCATGTACTCAGCAGAGTAGATACTCCTTAGTTTTTAAATGGTATTTCAACAATCTGCCCCATCCTTATAAATAAAAAAAAAAAACAAATACAATTTTAAAAGCTCGATTATTTTTTGCATACATGTATATTTTTGTGTGTACATGTATGTATGTATTCAACATGTGCATGCCATAGCACATGTGTGGAGACCAGAGGACAGCTTTTGGAAACCAATTCTCTCAGTCCACTGTGGGATCTGGGGAACAACAGGGCAGCCGGTGAGTCCCAGATCTTCCTTCTGGTTGGTGGGGAGTATTCAGTGTACAGGCCCCGCCCTAATTCCCAGCTTTCCTGGGGACTGGGGTCTGCTTAGCTTTGCAGTCACGGCTCTGATTTTGATTAGGTGTCTCTAACATGGGACGCTCCGATCTACTCAGGAAAGGATTAATTGTACTCAGAAAATGATATATTTTATCTTTTTCTGGATATGGCTTTAGAATAGGAGGAAAAGGCTCTGGTCTGCCCAGCGCTGTGTGGGGGTAAAGGGTCACCATATATTAGCAGCCCCCACCTCCTGCTGTCCTATCTTGTTGGGAATTGTAGAGTCCTTAGCTCTTTGACTTTCTCAGAGCTGTGTTATGACTGACACTCCAAGCACCCAATCACAGTCATTCCTTCCATCTTCAACTCTGAACTGCACTCACAATTGTGTCTCAACCGCAGGACCTTTGAAACTCCTTCAGACACATCTGGAACTTCTGCCTGGTCTTCCTGGAAGCTTCATATAGGGTCTTCTAGCCTAATGAAAGAACTTCTGTTCTCTGCTAGGATGGCCTCTTGGAGATTGAGATATTACGGGCTGGAGACAGCCTGGTCTGACACAGTGGCTCTAGTGGCCATGCTGACTCCTGAATAATTGCATGGCCACTATGGCCATCTGAGCCTGGCCCAAATTTCTACAAATCTTGTGATATAGTAAATAACTGCTTTTTAAAACCTTTAGGGTGTGGAGTCATTTGTTAGGCAGTGACTGGAGGATTCAACTGACCCAGCCCAAGCAATCCTGATCAGCAGCTGGGTAGCAGGATGTGCCCAGTTGCAGATTTGCAGTTTGGGTGGGCACAGGGATGACCTACTGAGCTAGCCACTGGCTATCCGGCACTGCCACATGCTACCTGGCATCCCAGGGCCTGCCAGTCCTCCAGTCTGGGGCAAATATCATCTGTCTCTATCACGAGGGGCACCTGGCTTGGGTGCTGTCGCATTTAAGGCATCCTGTGTGACTGTGGTCACAATAGGTGAAGAAGGAAGAAATACAAGTCTAGTGATCTACAAGGGCCTGAAAGCTGCTGCATTGCTGGGAATATTAATGCACAGCCCAGGGACATTCACTGAACCAGAGCTCTGCGGCAAAGGGCACGATGAGAGGGCAGAGCCAGGAAAGCCAGACAGGACAGAAAGGTGGCCAGAGGCTACCTTGGGGCTCCAGGGCTGAGGGTGGGGGTCAAGAACCAAGTGGAGCATTGGAGTCCAGACGCCACTTTGGCAGGAGATCCAGGTGCTGTTACAGGCTACTAGAGAGCCCATTGTTTAGAATGTAGGGCTGGCCAGTTGTGAGGGCGGCACGCGCGCGCGTGCACACACACACCCTTAGTTTGCTTCGCAGGGTATAAGGCGACAGGTATTGGGAGGACCAGACATGGACTTTGGGTCCTGGGGTTTGACTTTTAATTGCTACTTTTTTGCCATAGACTCTGATCCAGCCCCCTCTCTCTCTGGCAGATACAAAACTGAAGGACACAGTTAACATTTGCACCTGAGGACCAGGGTCACATGGGAAAGGTGCTGACCCAGGCAGCTCAGCTGAGCAGCAGGGAGGAGGACAGCTGATGACTGAAACTCCCTCTCCCCACTGCACAGCACCGTGTCCTTGATTGTGACCTCCTGCCAGGGCAGGATGCCTGTCTTGAAGAGTCCTTATATTTATCAGTGCAGGGTAGCTCCTGCTTTGGGCCATCTTCTAAGCCGCCTGATTCATTTGGTGGGGGGGGGGGATGTTAAATTTATAGGGAAATAGAGATCAGTGTGCAGCGATGTTCCTAATTGTCAGCCTCATAGTTAGCACTTACCCTTAGCACAACTCTCTTGTTGCACACGCTCCATCAGTACCCACAGTTCACACTAGGTTCTCTCTTGTTTGGGCACATCCTTTGGTGGCCACTGGAGCCCATGACTGTAACAGGTTCGTGGCTGAGTCCTCACCTCCAGCCTGTTGGTTACACCCTGCTTAACCTGGATGTGCCTCAACTCTGAGAGCTCACAGGGTACCCATGCAGTTCTCATACTGTCAGGCACCTTCTGGATTTAGTATCTTCCTCAATTTCCCTCCCAGATTTTGGGCTACCCCCTTGTGGAGCTCCCCTTTTGCTGCTGCCTCTGGCTTCTCTCTGTTTTCCAGAACGCAGCCCTCTGTTCCAGTTGAAGCCAGGGTAAGATGTGTTCGGCAGTCTTTCACCACGCTTGCAGGGCATGGCTCTGGGTAACTGTTCTTAGCCACTGTTTTTGGCTGATAATCCCGAGGCAGAAAGGAATGCAGAATGGCCCTGCCTCTGGCAAAATGTCAGGCTATTACTGGCATGTTCTTTATATATTATGGTAGATGCTGATGGTGGGGATGGTGGGAAAAGGCAGGGCAGATGAGTGAGCCTCAGTAGTTCAGGAAAGCAAAGATAGAAATTCTCATTCTGAACAAGGATGGCCCGTGTGCCGGTGTACATAGCCTCAGGACAGGTACCAAGTCTGAACTATCACACTGCCATTTACATTTTAATAGAAGAAATGGAGGCATGGAGAGGCGGGAAAGAGAGAGGAAGAGAGAGAAAGAGGGAGGGGTGGAGGTGGGTGTCTTGGCTATGGGTTTCCTTTCCCTTTATTGGCCTGGCCATTTCCTTGGTCACCTGAAACCCAGGTCCATGCCACTGCAGAAGCTGGCTTGTTTATTGTTTCATCTTTTATCTGTGAGCAATCCAATCTGACTGGTTTCTGGTGGTATTGCCCTCCTGAGATCAGCTGGGTGCCGTGGTAAACCCAGGGCTGGTTAAAAATTCCAAGAACCTCCCAACGAGCCTCAGGACCTCTGGAAAGGGCCTGTACTCCATGTTTGGCTCTTACAGTGAGGGCTGAATCAATACTTGTTTTTTTGTGTCGTGTACAGAGGAACAATGGGTGTTTACTGATTTTCTACATTGTTCTGAGCTCTTTTCAGGTGGGTACATTCTAGTTCATTCCACATGACCCCTTGGTATAGGCACATCCGTTGCTATTTTTAGAGGCCGCAGTACAGGAGCTTGGTGATGGGCCAAGGCTCCCAGCTGGTGCCGGCGTACTGAGGCAGCCACCGCTTGAAACAAGATCTGTTTTACAAAAAAAAAAAAGTAATAAATAAAATCCTTAGGTTATTCCCGGGTAGTTTATCTATTCATTGATTTTTCCAAGAAAGCAGTGCTATGTACCGGAGAAGATCCACAGACTGTGTGGTTTTGCCAATGGGTTCTATTCCTGGTGCTTTCCTTCAGAGGAACACCTGCTGCCTTTGCCGTCCTGGTGGAAATGGGGCCGAGGAGATCTGTGGACAGGCAGACCAGCCTGGGAAGAGTCAGCTGAGCTATTTCCCGAGGAGACTCATTTAGATGCTGAAGGGGGCCTTCTTCCCAGGGCTGTCATTCCTTTATGCATTTTCAAAGTTGGTCCCTTAGAAATCCCCATGGGGATTTACCTTAAAAGAATGAGAACTCAGAGAAATGACTGCCAAGGACAAAGCAGGGAATGGAGATGGGCTTGGAGCACCAAGGCTTGCCAGATGGGAAGGGCTCCAAACACAACGAAGCAGTGTATGACCTCTCTGTGTCTGTCAGGGCTAAGGTGCTCCTTAGCTACATTTTATCAACTGCCCTGGTCCTTAGGTCCTTGATAATTAGGATGCTGTGTAAGAGATGTTACAATAGCTCTGGGTGCCACCAGATAGTGCATACATATGTTTTATAGATTCTCTACTTGGTGACATATTCACGGACCCATTTATTCACCCTTCGTTCATTCAGCATTTACCCACTTATCCATCCACTCATCCACCCACCTATCCACCCCATTCAACTATTCGTTTATCCATCCCCCATTCAGCTAGCTATCTATCCATCCACCTATCTATCCCCCCATTCAGCTAGCCATCTATCCGTCCACCCACACCACTCTCCCAGCCACTCAGGCCTCCTCTTGACGAGGTACCTTCTAGCTAAATGGAATCCTCCATTGTTCTTTTCATCTCACGTTCCTCTCTGCACATCTGTGCGCCATCTCCTGCATCATGACATTTCTGGCTCTGCTGTCTTATTTTCAACGGCAGAAAATGAGATTTACTTTCTTTTTTATCCCTTAAAGAACTTCCCCTGGCATTTCTTTATCCTCCAGATATCATCCTGTTTATCTGGTTTGCTTTGGAAGTGTAGCCCTTGAAAGAGCAGCCTGTATCCATTAGTGTCGACTTCTCCTCTCCCATACGCTCCTGAATGCACACCTCCAAAAAATTGCCCTTGTTAAAGTCATCCATGACCTCTACCACATTGGACTCAATAATAATTCTGTCCCCATTTCTCTGGACCTGACCTTAGCCATATCAACAGCAGATTTCTCTTTCTTCCTTGAAGTTCTTTATTTCCTTGGCCCATGGCTCACACCCTGCCTGGTTTTCCTTCTACCTTCATGGTAATTCCACCTCCGTTGCAACCCCTTCTCCATAGCTCCAGAATTTTAAAATTGGATACTTTGGGGCTGAGTCCTTGGATATCTGAATTCTACTCGGTCACATTTAATTGATTCTGTTCAGATCTAGATAGTCATAGATAGAGTCTGTGCTGATCAGTTCTGTTAGGAATACCAACCTAGCCCTCCCATGAACTTTACACCCATTCATCAAACTCTCCATTTGATGTCTCATTTGGACACAGGAGGCCTCAAAAACCCATGCCCAAATCAAACCTGGATCTTCCTTATCCACACCCCATTTCGCTCTCATATTCTTCTTCTTTAAATCCCAAGCAACTACAGCCCTATCCTTTGCCTTCTCAGCCAAACGCCTGGGTGTCCTCCCTTCTTATTTTCTCTTAAAGCACCACGCTTCACCAAATCCCATGGGCCACACCTGCAGCCTGCAGCCCACACCATTCCCTGCACTGCAGCTTCAAGCCAGGATCTCTCCTATACTGAGAAGATACATGGCGCTGTGGACATCCTCATTGCTGCCTTGGACCTCAGTCAGTTCCTAGCACGGAACCAATGTGTTTCCATAAAACACGAGTAAGACTTGGTCACTCCTATGATTGATAAGGAAATCTTTCGTGCTTAGGAAAAAAAACGTCTGCAGCAATAGGGTCCTCTGTGATGTCGCTTCATTCTCTCTCTCTCTCTCTCTCTCTCTCTCTCTCTCTCTCTCTCTCTCTCTCTCGACAGGGTTTCTCTATGTAACAGCTCTAGCTGTCCTGGAACTCACTTTGTGGATCAGGCTGGTCTCGAACTCACAGCGTTCCTCCTGCTTCTGCCTCCTGGGTGCCGAGATTAAAGACGAGTGCCACCACCACCTGGCTCGTCACCTCTCTTACTCTCTTGCATACATCTCCCCTGTGCTCATTTTACAAGACACTCTTTCTTTAGCAAACAACAGGCTCCTGATTCAGAATCTTTACACGTGCCATTCTCTGCTTCAATGATGTGTCCATCCCTTTCCTCTTCCCCCCTCCAGGTAACCCCTCTTCCTCAGGTGACCTTCCACCAGTCTCTCCCTCGGGTGACCCTCCCTCATACCTTGCCCTCCAGTACCAGGTGACCCTCAAGCACCCTTCCTTTTCACTCAGGTGACCCTCCATAGCCCCACCCTTCTCTCACAGGTCACCCTCAATCATTCTCTCCTCTCCAAGGAGACTTCCCATCAGCCTCCCCCTCTTCCTCCATCATGCAAACTCCTCCACTCGGGTGACCCTGTATCCTCTTCGTTCTCCTTCACCAGGTGACCCACCATCAGACCCTCCATCCTTTTTCTCTCTTGTTTCTTTCTGGTCTCTTGCTTAGTTTTAGCATCTCGGTGAGACTTCCATCAACACCCTATCTAAATTTTATCACACTTATTTTTATCTGCCTTTCAAGCTTTTTTTGTTGTTGTTGAGAAAAATTCCAACCCATTATATATTTTTCTATCTCATTATCTTCTGCACGGGAAAGGACAGAGCTGTGGGAAGCAATGCTTGCCTCCCGTCAGATCTCTCCCTGCAGCAGCCTCCAGCTCCATCTGCTCCTAACCTGATGTGGGGCTCCGGGACAGTGTTGGCTTTATGGGCACCCTGCTGTTTTCCAGAACCATCCCTGACCCTCCTGCTAACCGGTCAGGCTTTTAGCAGATCATTTTGGAAACACATCAGGAGGATCACCTAAGCCCCAGAATTTGGGCCAGGAGAAGAGACGCGATGAATATGTATTGCTTCTCCCGAGGCTTCTGTAGCGTATTTTCCAGCTGAGGGTCAGTTTGGAGACTCCCAGAGTTCCACGTCAATGCCTCTCTGTCCTTGCCAAGAGTTCAAAGGACACGCGGTTTTTGCCTCATTAATATTAACTCTCTTGCTATGGGGGCTTGTCCCGATGACATCTCTTTTTGTTAAATATTCATTGCTGAAGTGAGCAGTGTTCTGTAGATTGACTGTTACCAGGGGACATCACAGCTAATTGTCACCGTTTGTCTGACTTCCCTTTGAGAGTCAGTGTCCCTGCCAGGAAGGTCTAACCTGGTCTCCCTTGGGGAGGGCTTGGGGTTGATGAGTCCCTCAGATGTCCTTAGATGCCCTAAAGGCCAGGGACCAGGCACTGTATAGGAGAAGCCTGTATCGCATGCCTCACGCCGGGAGCGCGACTCTGTCCCCTGTAATTGGACGTACCTTTCTATAGCCTCACCATTAATGGATGATCATGTGAAGGAATTTTCTAAAGCAAGCCCTCATTTTATGGATATGGTCACGGGATTCAGAGGTGTGAAGGAATTAGCCAGTTATATACAAACCAGTTTGGGCAGACTGGAGAAAAGTCCATGGTTTTTACTAGGCTACTGGATAGTAAAATCAAAGCCAGGCTCCTGTAATGAAGCCATGCTCAGGTCTCCCAGAGCCCTTTAAAGCCTATCTGCTTCCCAAAGTGTTCTGAAAAGCAGTCATGGAGACTTGATCCACCCACCTTGACAGTGCCCAGCACTAGTGGATACATACAAGTAAGCACTGTTCCTAGGAAGGGTGTCCGGCTCGGGTGTCAACATTGACCACTGTCCAACACTGGCCATTTACTTCACAGCCAGCCACAGACTTCCAACTGAGTCTATTTTGTGTAAGCTTAAGGCTTGTTGTCTGTCTCTAAGGACTAATATCCAGGCTCAGCTGAGAACTGTGTTGAGCTCCTTCTGCCACACAGTTTCTAAGGGGATTTCTGTGCTGGTTTTCACAGTTCTTGCACCACGCCATAGTTCCGTCAACAGCAACAGCATTCCAATTCTCTCCATTGCTAACTTCTGGCTTTGATGTGTGTTTTACAGAACTGGGGTCCAATCTGAGCCTCAATTGTTGCTGGAATATTAACCATTCTGAGAACCTAGTCTGTGACCGAAAACTCGGTGCTTTGTTGAAGTGTCTTTTGGTCTGATAACACTAAAAGTTAAATTTAAATGTCTTTGAAAAAAATTTAAAGGTCTGATGTAATGTTGAATTTTCTTATTATAGTAATAAATAGATAAACATGGCAGCCAAGGGGCTTGGCTTCGCTCTACACCATTTAAATAACTTTCCAAAGGTCCATATTTAAAGTTGGAGTTTAAAGGTGAGGTCTAAGATGTTGCCAGATGCCTGAGATTTGCAGTAATTCCAATTTCAGAGGGCTTTAACCCGTGTCTCCTAATCTGTAGCCTTATAGAAATAAGAGGCAGTGGTCCCAGATTGCTCCTGAAAAGCAGCCTTGTTCCCAGGTTGTTGTGAAGTTCAAGCTATGTGTCCATCCCTGGCAGGGTCTGGGTGGCCTCCACTGAGCCCCCAATGACAGCAGTGCACTCGGAGAGTGAGGCCTGTGTGGTAGCACTCAGTGTCCTGGCATGTGGCCTGTAGCTGTTCCTGTGGCGGGAGTCCATGGAATTAATAGGAGACAAAAATTGGCAAGAAGCAGAATTTGTCATGGATGGCGGAGAAGGTCTCCAAGTCAGTTCCCTGCTCCATGATGTGGGGACAGCTTGAGGACCACATGGGAGAGGGTGGCTCGGAGCATGTGTCACTCGTTGTTTGGGTACATTAGAAAAGACATCCGGTGGGAGGTCCACAGACTTGAGCCAGTCCTGGCATCGCCCTGCAGTGAGAACCCGCCTCGTAGGAACCCAGGACTGTCACTGTGGTGTGGAGCTGGCAGAACCTATGCCAAGCTAGCTCAGAGAAGGAAGGAAAGCATCACTGGGATTCAACTCAGACAGCCGCCGAGTGATGTTCTCCAAGCCTTTGTCTCTCTCCATCACATGGAATTTCCTTATGATGCAGCCTCAGACAACTCCATCCCGGGGAGTCTCTTGCACTGGAAAACAGTCTCAAAGCATACTTCCAACTCTCAGAGTTGCTTTTTTTTTTTTCAACAAACTCTGCAAAATAAATGAAATTTTGCAATTAGCTTCTTATTGTCCCTGAACTCGGTAATGAAGGAATTGGGGGTGTTTTCCTTTATCGTTTTCATGTTTCATTGTACATCATAATGAATGGTGCCATTTACTCTCAGGTAACTATGTGGAGTGACACGAGCTAATTGCATACTTTGCAACCTCAAATCAGCAGAATCTCACAATATATCATGATAATGCTCCTGTATTTCATGGAGGAAACGGGCTGGTGAATACCAGGTTAATTATGCATGCATTTAATAGAATCATGGCGTGGGGTGGTAGGTGGGGGAGTTGAGGGAGAGAAGATGTGGAGTCAGCTCCTTCACCCCCCCCCCAAGTACTTATTACTATATAGTTGTCATCTGCTGCTGGAGTGGGTAAGTGTGTGCATTTATTTGTACAATTATAAAAAAGCCCTTACTTTGCAATGCATTTTATACTATGCACAATATATTCATGGATAGTATCTTACTGGCTCACCAGTATACTTAGGGATTAGTAGGCAAAGGAATAATTCCTCTGGTTTTTTTGTTTTTTTTTGTTTGTTTTTTGTTTTTTTAATAAATGAGGAAACTGAGGCTTAGGAAGATCGAGTCTTGAAACAGCCACCAGGTTCTTTGTACTACAGCCAATTGGTTGGTCCAAGATGTGTGTCTCAGAAAACTTAATCCAGAAGGCAGCAAAAATGCCCTGCTCTTCTTAACTCTCACACTGAGGTACTATCCAGCCCACAGCCCACACACGTGGGGCTACTCTCAGTCATACACCCTGCAGCTCTTCGGATGGTCACCTCCTTAAATGATGCCTAAGTTTGCTCACTTGCATCTCTGTCTTCTCCAGGGGCTGCTAGCAAGGTCATTAGGAGTCCCATCACTGAAACTCTGGGATAGTCCTGATGTCACCCTGTTCAGAAAACCTCCCTCATTGCTTAGGACACAGACCCTCATCTTCTCTACTCCCAGATTTTTTCTCAGTGTCTTGTTTCTCTCCCTATCTGCTGTCACCTACCATTCTGTGTGCTGTGGCACATAGCCTTACATGTGACCTTCCACCATATGTTCAAGGACCAGCTGCCATGGGTGTGAGAATTAAGGGGACATGATATTCATGGGCATTCAGAATGCCCTGAAGACCTCTTATGGCTTCCGTCCTCTTTGACTGCCTATGTCCTGCGTCTCTGCTGTCCCCGCCAGAGCTGAAGTCACTGACCATGGGATATTGAGCACGTACTGTGTTTCTGCTACCACAGTGCCCTGACCTGAAGACAGAAGTAGCTGCTCATCAAGTTATAGATTCCCAGAGAGCTGCCTAGCGTGTGCCCACTTCCTTTGTTCTCACCGGGTCTTTGCAGAGACCGACATGATGTTTGTCTCACAAAGGCAGAGACGGCACAGGGAGAAGGGGCTCTCCTAGGTGTCTGGGAGACTGGAAGGGGTAAGGCAGATGACATGCTCCTTGATTAGGGTTTACACACTATGATTCTCGGTTTCCAACAGCTACTAGCACTTTGTAGCTGGTCCCTGGCTGTGTACAGAGCTCACCCCATGTCCTGTTGGGAGATGTAAGACAGAGACCACTGAGACTCTCTGCCCAGAAGTTCTAAATAGGGGAGATGCCGAATCTAGAATTTCCCTTCTTTGGGAAGAACCTGGGGTGCTTTCACTGAGCTGTAAAGGAAAAGGGTGAGACGGGCATCTGTCTTAACCCAGGTATGCGCAGGGCTGCAGAAAGCACCTGGGGGCAGACCCAAGCCATTTGCAGGGCAGGGAGTCCACAGTGAGTGATTGGTAGAGACAGGGCAAAGGGGGGTGTGTGTCAACTTTTCCTTCATAGATGTTAGCAGGTTTCAGTAGAATCCCCTTTGTGGAGTTGGAGTTGAGAAAGCTGCACACATATCCACACGTATATGTTCATATACTTACATATATATTAATTGCCCATGTACCCACTGATAACAAGGCTGTTTCCATGTCTTTGCCTTTGTGAATTACGCTACCATAAACATGTAAGTAAGGGTTCCTATTCCTGTGGAGACACCATGACCAAAAGCAATTTGGGGAGGAAAGGCTTTATTTCATCTTATATCTTGTAGCCCGTCGCCCAGGGAAACCAGAGCAGGAACTTAAGGTGAGAATCTGGAAGCAGGAACTGAAGCAGAGGCCATGGAGGAGTATGGCTTACTGGCTTGCTCCTCGTGATTTGCTCAGCCTGCTGTCTTATAGCTCCCAGCCCATGGATGGCCCCAACCACAGTGAGCCGGGCCCTCCTACATCAACTGTCGACTAAGAGGATGTACAGCAGACTTGCCTACAGGCCAACCTGGTAGGAATATTTTCTCAACTTCTAAAATGACTACAGCTAACTCATGTCAAGTTGACACAACAGCTGGACAACACAGAGGACAGCTGTTGTCCCTCTCACCTATGGGTTTGATTTCTCCCCTCCCCTCCATTCTAAGATGCTTCTCTTCTGCTTTGTGAGCATGTTGGTTAGATGAGCATTTGTTCTATGCAAGGTACCCTGCAGTCAAGCATGGGAGCCACTGTGTTTCCTATTGTTCTTTATGGCACCCATGTTTCCTGTTGTATACTGCAGGGCGCCAATATTTTCTGTTCCCTGCTGTGGGATATTCATATTTCCTGTCATGCTACCCTCTGT
This sequence comes from Microtus ochrogaster, assembly GCF_000317375.1. Taxonomy (NCBI): domain Eukaryota; kingdom Metazoa; phylum Chordata; class Mammalia; order Rodentia; family Cricetidae; genus Microtus; species Microtus ochrogaster. The sequence continues at coordinate 25,488,582 of NC_022029.1, forward strand.
GAGGACTCAGTGTTTTCTCTTCCCTGCCATGAGGTATTCTTATTTCCTGTTGCCCTCTGCGAGGCCAATGCTTAGCGTGGAGAATACAGAATGCTTGGCTCATGCAAGGTAGAAGCAGAACTCTCCCCCTACTCCGTGAAGCCATGCTGTGTTCTGTAGCAGTCTCTCACAGGTTTGGGACTCACAAGGTTACTGCATTGCCTGGGCTTAACTTGCATCTGTGACCCATGACACGAGTAAGCTTCTGCCCCAACCTCACCCATCCCAGGTCTCTGTTCTCTCTGATACTCTGCAAATAACTTTGCTGGGATTCAACAGCTTTATAGGATGATTGAGGAAACCATAGCTACAACCACCAAAGGCCTCTGCCTCCAAGTTTGGCCCATGTGCAGTTGCCCTGGCTTGGTGCATATAAACAAGATAGAACCGAGGTAGCAGAGCTCACGTGAGCTAGAAACACAGCAGAAGAGAGGAGGGTCAAGAAGCAGAGATAAAACATAGCTTTTGTGTGTGTGTGTGTGTGTGTGTGTGTGTGTGTGTGTGTGTGTATGGTAACGTATGTGAGTAATCTCTGTGGTATGGCCCATGTTTCTGGAGATACTATGCACTGTACACGAACATTTGTGTACTGTGTGTGTATGTCTACAACAGCACTATGCATACATCTGTGTATCACAATGAATGGCACTATGGGTCATTGGTGACTTTTGTACCCAGTGCACAGCCACTTAGGAAACAGCTATTAAAAGTTGAGGTGTTAGGTGTTCCTGCCTCAGACAGCCCATCTTGATAAAATACCCAGACTTCCCTCTGTCCTCAGAATCTACCTAGCCCTCATGCTACCGCCAATAGGAGCTACAGAACACCAAAGGTCTCAGAAGATGGCAGCTTGATAAGAAGTGGGGTGCAGGCCCCTGGTCTCCCAACACAGGGAGAAGCTGCTTGTGAGGATGAGATGCCTTCTGCTTGCAGAAGTACCTCAGATGGGGAAGGGCATCCCATCAGTCCCCAGGAAGCATTTCAGGGCACAGTGTATGGAAGAAGTTATAAGAGGCAGGGAGGGTAGACCTGAATGGTGGAAGGGTACATGGTACACCTGTGAGCTCTAGTTGCTTGTCCAATCATCTGTCTGTCCATCCAACCAAGGCTCACTCACCAGGTGCACTGAGTTGGAGGGATGCCCTCCAGTCTGGTGGGCAACATGGAGGGAGGCTATCACATAGGTGCTTTCTCACACTGGCCTGTTGATTCGATGTCACTGGGGCAGCCTCACAAAGTTCCCCATAAAGTCCCAGGCACTGGATAAAGCCAGCCTTCCTTCCATACCTGCAGAGAGTCCACAGAGCTCCAGGCTGTGTAGATGACAGAGTGGATAGGAGAGCCACGATTCCAGTCCCAAGTGTGTGCGGCAGTACTGGATATGTTATAAGGCCTTGCAGTGCAGACACGGTCCCTTCTTAGCTCCGCCTTACTTCAATGCTTTTCTCTGCTTTTCCTTTAGGTGCATCATTAAGAACTTACTTTAGCATGGAGATGCCACATGTTCAAGGTAATCACACACTGCCAGGCATGCAGGCATCATGGTCAGAGGCAAGGCTCACTATCTAAATCCAGTAATCAGGGTACCACTGAGACAAATAACCTAGGATGTTCTGGGACATTGGGCCTCACCTTGCCTCTGTCCCTGAACATCCTTAGAACCTCAGTTTCTTTACTTCCTCCTCTTCACTCCATTTCCCTTCATAAGTATCTATGTATGTGTATATGTGTGTGTGCGCGCACGCACAAACGTGTATAATCTATATTCTGCACATGAGAGAAAGTATGCAATATTATGCAATATTTGTTATTCTGGGTCTCTGAGTCTGGTTTATTTTGTCTAATCCTATTATCTTCTGTTCTATCAATTTTCCTCTACTTGGCATAATTTCATTCTTCCTCATGGCCATCCACAACCCCATGGCGCATGCATACCACCCTTTCATCCGTCTGATGATAGACAAGGAGACTGGTTCTACAACTTGGCCCTTGGGGCACGTGCAACAATAAATGTACAAATACCTTTGTGGTGCATTGACTTTGAGTCCTGGGGTCTATACCCAGGTGGGCAGCTGGATCATGTGGTGGTTACTTTTGCAATTTTCAGAGGACACTCCATACAGGTTTCCAAGTTTATGTTCTCACCAGCGGCGTGTAAGTGTTCTTTCTCCACGTCTTCGCCAGCAATTCTTGTCACTCTTTTCAGTAAGAGTCATTCTGGTTGGTGGGATGGCATCTCAGCATAGTTTTAACTTGTGTTTCTCTGGTATCTGTGATTTCTCTGTGGGTTAACATGTGTATGCTAGAAAATCTTCTAGGTTCTGGAATGTGAGAAAATATTGAGTTAAAACTTCAAACCAAATCTGAAAGTGCAGGTAAGCCTATTCTAGTAAACATGCATGAGCTAGGCAAAGGAAAGGCATGGTGTTGACTGGAGCCTCGAAACACACACTTCAAGGAAATGAGAAGGCGAGAGCAGTGGGGAGAGAGGGCAGAGATGGTTGTTCTCAGGCTGGTGACCTGTGGTCAGCAGACTGGGATGCTGGTGACCTGGAACTGGGATCAGTGGGTATTTGGCTTTGGCACCAGGGCTGGTTTGATCAAAACTGATCTGATGAGAGGAGTGGAGAGGCCGTGGGCTCAGAGGTCACTGGTCCTGGATGGAGGCTGTGGATGTTGCATTGCTAGGGTGACAGAATATAAGGCAATGAAAACATTGATCAAGGAAGTAACTGAGCTCCATTTCAGAACCTGGCTGTGCAGTGATTGGACCACAAAGGGATGGGAGAGGATGATTATGGCAGTGTGCTGTGGCCATAATCCAGATAACAGTAGAAGTAAGGATGGGGCCTTGCCTGGAACAGGAACCCGTTGACAGACAGGATGGCACATCCATCTGAGGGAAAGGGAAAAATGAAACATGATTAAGTTTTGCCGAAGATGCGCTGAATGGTGATGTCGTCTGTCGAGCTGGGGATGACAGTGAAGACTGATTCAGGGATGAAAAGTCTGCTTTTGAAGCTTAGTTGGAAATGTCTGTTAGCCAACGAGCAGAAGACCTGTCGGGGAGCAGGTAATAGCAGGCTGTGCCAGGAATATTACCAGAGTAAGAAGCAGACGTAGGTCAGCTGCGCGCAGGTGAGACTCAAGGTTATGGTTCAGAAGGAGCCTCCTTGAGAATAACACAGAGAAGAGCATGGGGGCCAAGTTCGAGGCTAGAGGTGAGGAAGAGCTGGGGAGAGAGCAGCTCTAAGGGGGCGCTGTCATGTGACAGTGCCCAAATCTGCCAGTGCAGAGGCAGACGGCCGACCAGCTTCAAAACTTTTGTTGCTATTGGGGATTGCGTGGTCATATTTGTCTTGGTGGTAAATGCTCCCGAGGGGTAGCCATTGCCATCTGAGGAACCATCATCTTAGCCAAGATTTCCATTGTCCCTGTGTAGGGAAACTACTGGGAAAACAAGATTGGCAAAGCGATAGGCCGCTGTGGCTCTGTGTTGGTGCACCTCATTCCTGTCCCCAGAGGCACTGGCACAGTCTCTGCTCCTGTGCCCAAGAAGCTACTGATGATGGTCGGTATTGATGATGGCTGCGCATCAACCAGGGGCTGCACTGCCACCCTGGGCAACTCTGCCAAGGCCACCTTTCTTGCCATCTCTAAGACCCACAGCTACCTGACCCTCAACCTCTTGAAAGTGACTGTTTACCAATTTGCTCATCAGGAATTCAATGACCATCTTCCAAAAACCCACACCCCAGTCTCTGTTCCGAGGGCACCAGCTGTGACTACCACCTAAGGGTTTTTATGCAAGGAAAAAAAAAAAGAATGGAGACCGAGTCATTGGTTCCAACTTAGCTCAAGGGAGCATGCCTGGTTAGGGGTCACCACAACAAGGAAGTGTGTTCAAGGATTGCAGCCTTTAGAAGGCTAAGGACCACTGTTCTAGAGTAAATGACCCGGATGCATGTAGGGGTCAGAGGATAGGTTCTGGAAATCAAGACCCAAAAATGACAAGCTATAGGGAGTGCTGATTTAACACTGACAACCTCCATAGAACTTGGGCTTCTTCATCCCGTGTGGGGACCGATGCAGAACACGTATGGAGGGCAATGAGAAAGGCAAAGTGAAGTTATGTGAATTCACTTTCCTTCTTTAGTGGAGAAGATGTGTATCTTGGAGGTTAAGTGATTCTGGGATTTGAATTCCAGAATCAACCAGTTTTAAGAGTCTTGGAGGTCAACAATCAAGCAGGAGCCACTGGCTCAAGCTAGGCCTGAATTGCTTATGAAACAGTGGCAGGGAATCTAATCCTACCCACAGCAGAACTCCAGCCAATTGCCCACCCCATGCCAAACACAGTCAATTGCACCAGCCACGAATTGGGCATTTGGGCACTACAACGATCTCCTTGTAATAAGGAAGTATGGCCCAGCCCAGCATCATGGTAACCTGAATGAGACAGAGACACCCACACACAGGCCTGGGGCTGCCCACCCTGGGCTTCAGGGACAAAACACAGGCTCACTCAGTACCTTACAGCATCAGCCAGATGGGCACTATTAGAGTGAGCAGAGCTACGGTATGGTGGTGTATTGGGGAGAGAGGGGGGAGAGAGGGAGGGAAATATGACAGACAGGCAGAATGGTTTAGGTCTTATGGACAGAGGCATATCTGAAAAGTTGAGGGAGGAAGGGAGTGCCTGAGGCGGTGAGGGCACTGGCACCTTTTGCGAGCCCTGAACTTTGTCTGGGCAGCACAGCAGAGATGACCCTGTTGATGAGAATGCAGATGAGCCAAGCCTGAAGACGAGAGCCCGGAAACCCAGTCCCACCCCTCATCTGGCACATAGCTAAATGGGCTAGGGAGAGATGACCCCTCCGTCCATCAGTGCCTGGGGCAGGTGAGAGAGATGGCCTTGGGTTGCAAGAGTGGGAGAGCCATCCCCGACCCCCACCAACTGCAACATTCAGGAGAGCAGGCCCTGCATCTCGTGAGGGCAGTAAAAACAGCCAACCGTGTTGACGCAGGTACGGGTGAGGCAGCCCTGAATTGTGACCGAGGGAGAGCTGTCCCCATTACTCATCTATTATGAGATGGCAGGGGCAGGAAGGGTTGCCCTCTCCCTTTGCCTACCAATGCCTGGGGCAGATGGCAGCACTGGTCTATGATCATAAGAGCTGGAGAGTTGTCCCTGACCCCCACAGCTGCAACATTTGGGACAGCAGGCCCTGTACCTTGCTTAGGCAGCACAATAAAGCCAACCCTGTAATCACAGGTGTGAGTGAGCCAACCCCAAGCTTGTGAGCATGGGAGAGCTGTTCCCATTACACATCTGTCCTGTGGTGGTATGGATGGGGGAAAATGCCCTCCTCCACCCCTGGCCATCAATGCCAAGGACAGGTGGAAGAACTGATCCTGTGGTCCTAAGAACGGGAGAGCCATCCATGACCCTCACCAGCTGCAACACTAGGAGAGCAGGCCCTGTACCTCACCAGCACGGTACAATAGAGCCAACCCTGTTAGCAGAAGTGTGGGTGAGTCAGCCCCAAAACTGTGATCATAGGAGAGCTGTCCCCATTTTCCACCTGGTGGACCAACCCTGCAGCTGCCCAGACTCAGATCCAGGGTTATGACTTGGCCTGCCTCAATGTTCACCCCATCTATGATCTGCCAGGGCATGTGAAGTGATCTGACCCGCAGACCCAAAACTGCAGGATCTCCACAACACAGGGTGGCAGCAGGATGTCCAGAAAGAGTCCTAGTTGGGGCCCAGCATCAGTTGTGTAGTGGAGACCAAGGGACTCAAGCCAGACCAATGATTCTTTGCAATGAACACTTCAAGTAGAGGTGTATTGACAAAGGGATATACAGCTTAAGTTGTATATGCAGCTTCCATGATGAGATTTTTTTTTAAAAAAATTATTTTCCCTATTTCTATTTTTTTTTTCATTTTCTTTTCTTTCTTTATTTCTCTTTTTTGTTTTGGATGGTGCGGGGGCAGAGGATAGATGCAAAGGGACAGGGAATGAATAGGATCAAAATACATGATGTGAATGACACATAGAGTAAGAATAACAAAGAAGAATCTTGGAGCTCTTCACAGCCACTAGCAGGTTTGTTCCAGGCCCGAGTTAGCATCTCTTTGATAGTATGATCTAGAATGATGGGCTCCAGCTCATGGTTCATGAACATAGAGTTGTGACGTCACCTGCAGGGCCATAGCAGGGCTGGCTAAGAATCTTGATAGCATCCCATCTACGTTCTGGTGAACAGAGGTGTATCTTTAGAATCTACTTTGTTCTCTGCACCTGATACATGATTTTGTAGCCAGGTTTCTGGATGCTGTAAGGGTGATGGGGGGCATAGAAAACCACATCCATATGCGTTTTGAGCCAAAACAGGAAGAGAATGAGATGACCTTGAGGATGAGGACCTCGGGCAGGCATTTCATCCTGAGAGGTTTGGGTGATCAGTTACCAACCTGAACTCAGTTTCTCAGAAGCTGCAGTGGGGCAGAGCAGTAAATTAGGGCCCTGGATATAGGATCATCTAGACTTGAGAAAGCAGACAGTGTGATCCAGAACCCAGCAAAAACTGAGTGAAGACCCTGCTAGAGAAGATATTTTGTCAGGACACATGGTGGTGGTTCCCACAATGTGTTAAAATAACCTTAGCAATTATTAAACATCCTGATACACAAGTTGAACTAAGACGATCAGCCCAATGTCTTGAGTTGAGATTGAGGCTCAGCCCATTTTACTTTATCTGTTGTATTCTACCGTTGAGATAACATGGAGAACCCTCACCAGGGAAGGGGGCAGCTGTCCCTCTGGCATGGCCACGGGATGTGCTGTGAGTTCATGTGGATCTGGAACACACACAAGCAGAAGGCAGCTTGCTCTCTGACACCAGCCCTACCAACTGCTCTCAGAGTATGGCTCTCTGCCTGTACCTGTAGGGCAGCCGTGAGCTGCTGGAAGGGAGCTCTGCCTTTCCACCGTTTCTGCTGTGGGCGATCCTCTGCTCCCCATCCTACCCACTCACACGTGCAAAGTCCTCCCAGAGCATGCCACACCATCCCAGGATTTGTTAGTTTATCCTTCCGCCCATCTGCAGTCATTTCCCTGCAAGCTGAACGTGCTCCTTGGTGCAATGGCAGAGCAGGGGTTCGTGACTCCCCAGCTAGTGTCCAGCATTGCTTTCATGATCTCACTGTGACTACTAAAGAAAAGACATGTGTTGGGTTATGTACAAGCAGTGCAATGACTGTCTTCCTGTTGTTGCTGATGGATACACAATGAACATTTGCCATTGCCAGGATCCGTCCTGAGTACTGGATACTGGGTACTTAAAGACAGTGAAGTCCACCTAGAGTACTGGGTACTGGGTTCTTAAAGAGAGTGAAGTCCACCTAGAATGTCTTTTATGTATCTTCTTCACAGTTTCTTACTTCAAAAATGTGCTCTTTGCCCAAATGGTTTCAGTAGCTTCTGACCTAGCCCAACCTTTTCTGCTTCTGTTCTCACTTCACTGCTGTGCATCCTGAGGCAATTGGAACCCTCTGCCGCCACTCCCTGGCTTGGTACCAACCAATTCTCTGAGAACCAAGTGTCTAACCTCTCATGGGACTGAGAACAAATGCCCCCTTTGGCCCAAGGGATGTCTTCCCAGCCACGTCTCAACTCCCTGCTCCCATTAATCCTCTGTTGAAGCCACAACCAATTACTCTCAGTTCATTAAACGAGCCATCTTGCCTCTCACCTCCAGATCATTGCTCACGCTGTTTACTCTGCCTGCAATGGTGCTCTCCCTGACTCTGCATTTTAATTGCCTATTTATAACTCCACCCATGAAGGCAGCGATCGGATGACAGGGCGGGGAGATCCTTTGCCAGTGCCTAGCACAGTGCACAGATTCTGATAAGAGAATGAGAGATCTTAATAGAATTGATAAATTCATGCATTAGTTAGCTGTGACACACAATATATATTACCAATGTCACAAATATCGCCTGTTGTATCCTGCCAGTGGGTACTCTAGGTGGCTGTGGGCTGCTGCCAGCTTTTCTGTCTCCACCAAATGACCTAGACATCCAGTAATTGGTGGAAATTCAGAAGGCTTCTTTATCTTCTCTCCCGAGAAGCTGCTGGCAGATTTTAGTAAGATGGAGCTATCCGTGCTTTAGAAGAAGAGAATACGTTTATTAAACAATAAGTCGAGTAATAAAACCCTCTTTATTTCCTTGTCTTGAGAATAAGCGTGCAATGCAAAATCATCGAGCTGCCATGGGTTTTAAAATAAGCTGAGCTTGTGAAGCAGCCTTGTATGTACCATGCAGCATCCACGAACCATCTAGCCATCAAATATTAGGTGCCATCCTCATTCCTTGCCAGGAGTCAGAGTTCTCTCACCTTTCTGTATTGTCTCTTTCTCTGCAGCCTGACATTAGTTTGCAGTTACATGCCAGAGGTCTGAGCTAGGTTTTCAGTCTCCTCTGAACCCCTACCAGAGGTTCCTGCTGGGGCAGCTGATGAGATCAGCCCTTCTTCTCCCACCATACCGAGGTAGCACCGTGGGATTGAAGGTTGCTTGGAGAGCATCCAGGCCTTCTACAAAAGCAAAAGCACATTGCTCTCTTTTGCTAGTCTCTTGGACAATTTTGAAAGCTGAAAGCTTAAACTACTGGTGTCTATTCACTGTCCTCCACATCATTAGTAACGTGGCAAGTCCAGCTGGTGCCTCACAAGAGTCCTGGCCACTCAGAAGAATCCATGGTGGCTTGGTTCATGCTTGCTTTCAGCACCGTGACCATATGTACCACAGCTTAGCTGTCCTTATCAGCTTCACAAAAACTCCAAAAAGCTGTGTAACTGACACTTATTAGAGTCTAAATGAGTTTTATTTATTGTTATCCCTACCAGTGCCCACTGCTGCTTTGGGGAATGCTTCATCTGCCAACCGTGTGGGCTGATGGGGGCGCTGTACACAGAAGCCTCCCCCAAACATCTAACCGTTACAAACTTGAACTGCAAAGCGTAGATACCAAGCTGACTCAGCGTTGAAGCGTTTCTAAGGTGGGCCATTCGATTTCCTTATGTAAAGGTTTGTAGGACATCTTTCACTGCTCACTAGTGTCACAAAAAGCAGCGCACTCTCTATGCAGCACTTGCATCCTACTGATGGGTACTTAGGTAGCTGTGGAACCCTGCCAGCTTTTCTCCCTCCATCAAATAACCAGGCACCCAGTGACCGGTGATTGTTCATGAGACTTTCTCTTCTCTCCTGAGAAATTTCTGGCTTCTCAGAAAATAGAAAGCTAAATGAGTGAGTGAATGAATGAATGATAAATAAGAAAATACTAGAAATATTTTTTTCTTTCTACTTCAGATTCTCCTCAGTGAAAATATTAGTTGATATTCATTTTTTAATATAAAGATCTTTACATGAAAAAGTAAGAACAGATTAGTGAACGTGTGTTTGGAAAGTAGAGAAAAGGATCATTTCCAGGGTGAACTGAGGGACTGTAGGAAAAGGTGCAGTTTAGAAATAACCCTACTAAGGAAGTTTGGGCTTTCTTTTATTTTTATTTATTTATTTATTTATTTTGGTTTTTCGAGACAGGGTTTTTCTGTGGTTTTGGAGCCTGTCCTGGCACTAGCTCTTGTAGACCAGGCTGGACTCGAACTCACAGAGATCCGCCTGCCTCTGCCTCCCAAGTGCTGGGATTAAAGGCGTGCGCCACCACCGCCCGGCTTTGGGCTTTCTTTTAATTTTCAATGTTTTCATACATGTGTATGGAGTATCTTGATTGTATGTACCTCTCACTCCTTCATACATGTGTATGGAGTATTTTGATCATATCTACCGTTCACTCCTTAATACATGTGTATGGTGTATCTTGATCATACCTACCCTTCACTCATCCATTCACCTCCCCCAAAGACTCCCATCTCATCTTCCTCCCAACCTCATGTCCCTTTACAATTATTTATTTGTTTAAAACCTATCCAGTCCAATCACTGCCTCCCATATGTGGCATGGGGTCATCCCCTGGGACATGGGGGAATCGATCAGTTGCTACACTCATAAAGAAACATGGCTGCAGAGAATGTCAATCATGGGACTGAGCTAGGTCTTCTGCATTTATATTATGGTTGTGTAGCTGGGTGTTCTTGTGGGACCCCTAACAGTGGAGGTGTATCTCTGACTGTTTTGCCTGTTCTTGGGACCCCTTTTCTCCCACTGGGTTGCCTCGTCCATCCTTAATATGAATGTTTGTGCCTAGTCTTCTTGTAGCTTGTTATGCCATGTTCCGTTGATAACTCTGGGAGGCCTGCTCTTTTTTCTTTTGAAGGCAGAAGGAGTAGATCTGGGGGAGAAGGGAGGTGGGGGCACTGGGAAGAGTCAGGGAAGAGGCTGTGGTCGAGTTGTATTGTATGAGAGGAGAATAAAAGAAAATAAATTGACAGGAAATTAAAGAGAAAGAGAAGTGACTCTCCCTCCATAAGCAGTCATCACTGCTGACAACCCTCAGCACAGGGGAGGGCCTCGGGGTTCCTCCCTTGTCAATTCTGGAATTAAAAAAAATGTGTGTGCATGTCTTCATGCATGTGTGTGCATATATATATATATATATATATAT
>NC_022029.1:25499362-25527496 GCF_000317375.1 Microtus ochrogaster
TATATATATACACACACACACACACACACACACATTGTGTGTGTGTGTGTGTGTGCGTGAGTGCACACGCGCGTGCGTGCGCCTGAAGAAGCCACAGGCATTGGAACCCCTGGAGCCGGTATTATAGCAGGCCTCTGGACATGGGTGCTAGGAAGCAAACTTGGGTCCTCTCTGAGAGCAGTACACAGTCTTAACTGCTGAGCCACTTCTCCAGCCCTTATCGGGGACCTCTCAACTGGCTGGGTCTTGTGCAGGTCTTATGCAGGGAACCACAGCTGCGGTGCTTTCATCCTCGGGCAGTCATCCCACGTGGAGAGGTCAACAGTCCATAGCACCCCCCCCCCACCATTCTCTGGTTCTTACATTCCTTCAAGCCCTAAGTCTTAAAGAATATGGAAGTGTTAACATCTGGGAAACTTGGATGGTTCCATGTGGTGGTATGGGTTGTATCCGGAGTGGGTCTCATACTTTGACTATTATTATTCCAACCCTGGCTTTGTCACTGAGTGGTATCAGTTAGTGGCTATGGAACCTGGTGGAGACTCATCTGCCTCCTTTGGGGATGATAGCCAGTTCTGTCATATTTCCTGAGCTAGGAGGCTGCCCTGGTTGGGAAGGTTTCTTGAGGAGGCATTGGAACTACTCAGACCTGCAGTGAATTCATTACAGTGAGTTAATGAGCATTCTCTGTGGTCTTTGACCAGTTTTGGTTGCTAGCCATGCAATGCTATACATGGGAAAGTTAAAAAAGGAAGTCATTTGGACTCATGTTTCCTGGACTCCTTGGGGGCTGCATTCTTCTTGCTGGTGGATCCCAAAGGCAATACAGAGCCTCACCAGTCAGGAACAGTGAGACCAGCGAGACCAGCGCAGTGTACTCTGGCCCTGTTGCATCAGTGCTGTAATACTGGTGAACCTGCTTCCAGCCCATGATACTCTGGGACACACCACAACCAAACCATAACACTGGACTCAAATACTGATTTAAGTCATGGTGCCATTGCGGGCAGTCATGGGTAAGCTGAGAAACCTTCTAGCTCTTTTATGTTGGCTTCCAAAAATCATATGTTTCATAAAATTAGTAATCAGAAAGCTGTCCAGTATGGTGGCACATGTCTGTAACCTTTTCAACTTGGGAGGCAGAGGTTAAGAGGCTCTTGGCTACAAAGCCAATCTGAGCTATATAGAAATGTTGTGTCTTGAATAAAGGAAAGTGTGTCTGGTGACCCAAAACAATAAATTTATTTATTTAATTTTTATTTTTTATTTTTTGGTTTTTCGAGACAGGGTTTCTCTGTGGTTTTGGAGCCTGTCCTGGAACTAGCTCTTGTAGACCAGGCTGGTCTCGAACTCACAGAGATCCGCCTGCCTTTGCCTCCCGAGTGCTGGGATTAAAGGCGTGAGCCACCACTGCCCGGCCCAAAACAATAAATTTATTACTTAGAGATTTGTGCCCAATGCATTTATTATGTTCTTGCCCTAAAACCCGGTCTGATACTCGATGTGCTGACAAGGGCTGGTATTCCACATTCTGAAGATTCTTCGTGGCAGAGGTTCTTCATTAGAGCAGGGCAGGAGTTCAGGGTAGAGGGCAGCCCAACCTTTGAGAAAGCCCTGGTGACCTTAAAGAGCAGCCAGATGGAAGGCCCTCAGCTGAGGTTCAGAAGCGACCCCAATCGGGAAGAGAAAACTCCAGGTGAGAAGAGATGACATTTCCCCCAGAAGTATGGCAAGTGTGTCCCCCTCCCCAGGGAGCTCCCTGCCTTGGCCCTGTGCCTCCCCCACCAGGACACACCAGGAGGTCCCACCGCCCCTCTAAAACCCCATTTTCTTGGTTCTTCTTGTCTCTGAGGTGACAGGGTGACTTTCGAAAGAGCCTGTATAAATTCTAAGAGGAAAGCAGAAGGGAAAGATTACAGGGTAAAAATAGTCAGTATTCACAGTGCTAGGTCTCTTCTGCCTGCCTGGGTGGCTCCTTCTGGGTCTCTGCAGTGGCCTTCTCTCTCCTCCACACTGGCCTAGTACGGTGGGGCAGAATCTCTGCCTTCCCACCGTTGTAGGGGACTGCTTCCATGTACCTTTCTAGACAGATGCCTCACCTGTCACTAAGCTCTCTGGGGTCCCCCACCTCTCTCTTCTCTTTCCCAGGCAGATCTAATCATTAGCCCTCGTCCCTTGGGGTGGTGGTCCTTCTCTGCCTGCCCTCCCTTCTCACCTTCCTGTCCCTTGGACACACAGTTTCCCATTAGAATTCCCTGTCTTCAGTTCTCAGCTTGGTCACACTTGCTCTAAGCTTATAAGGACACACCACATTACTGCACAGCTTCTTCGTTGCTACACCGCCATCCGTGGTCCTCGGCTACCCCATAATTTGACTCAACCAATGCAAGTATCTTATCCTTCAAGTGACAGTCCCAAGTGATTCTCCCAAGCCTGAGAGAAACATCCAGTCTGCAAACGCCTCCTGCCAGTGCTGACATCACGGGGTTCTAACTTTCTGTGGGCGTTAGTCCCAACACTGGAGCAGTGGAAATTAGGCTCCCACAGGACAGCGGAATTGCAAAGCTTTGGCTACAGGGCAGTTATCTGAGCTAGCCACACAGGTGTGAAATACTTATTTGGCTTCTGGAGACTCCCACTGAGTACTTCAGGCCAAGGGCTTGATAGCTGTGGAATGCAAGGTTGAAAATGGAAGACTCTTCCTGTCCTTGAGCCTTGCAGTAGTTCAGGGAGGCCAACAAGAAACCCTAGGGTGATGCCTCAGTTACAGGGCACTAAGGGTTGAGTTCTAACAATAGCAATGGAGTCAGGCAAGGGTGGAGAATGCCCAGAGGTATGAGCTTCTGTGTTGTTTATAGAGAGGCACTCTTAAAGGCATTGGTGTAGGGGTCCCTGAACCAAAGAGAAGAATGTCCCAGAGGCTAGGAAGGTCCTATAGGTTGGATGGGTCAGTGTGGTCAGTATATCAGGAGGCCCACCGGGGGGCATGGCTGGAGTGGGTGAAAGAAGAAAGGAGAGAGAAGGGGAGGAGCAATGGGAAGAGAGAAACAGAGGAGGAGGCCCTGGAGTCCATCCTGAGGGCGTGGTTTTCAAGTCAAGGTGAGATGGACTAATGGAGGGATTTCGGGAAGAACACACTGGGTTGTGAGTGGGAACCAGCAGATGCCGGGGAAAGCGGATGCAGCGGGCCCTGCTAGGAGCATGTGGAGGCTGTTCAGGTGTGAGGAGGGAGAACCAGACCAGGGATTGGAGAGAGGGGCTCACACAGTGGAGGGAACAGGATTCCATGAGCACAGTGGACATGCCACCATCCAGAGTTGGGGACAGAAACCAAGGGATGGAAGCATCAGAGCAGGAAATGTCAAGTGACTGTGTGCAACATTTGAGACACAGAACAACAAAAAAGCAGCTCTTCCAGAAGAAGGGGAGTTTGTCCTTGATACCTCTGTGTGGGGCGGTATCGTTTTCCACAGATTCTGAGTGTATTAGGCCAGCCCTCCACAGGAACTGAGGCACAAGCTGTGTGCAGAAGCTCTTGGCAATGTTCCCGTGCACACTAATCACAGGGTACCAGGGATGAAGAGGAAATCTCGAATCCACAAAGGCGGTGATTAGGCAGAGATGAAATTGATTGTTGCAGTGTTGGCAGGGCCTGTGATGGAAAGTGATGACATGCTTCCCTAGCTTTGGCTTTATGGAAACCACAGCACGTGCGTAGTGTATAGAGGTGTGTGAATGTGTGGTGTTGGGTGCTGTGTGTGCATGTGTACGGTGTGCGTGGTATATGTGTGTGATATGTGTGTTTGTGCATATGTAGTAAATGTAACATGGCATACGTGTATGTGCGTGAAGTAAACTTGTGTGTATGGTATGTACACTGTGTGTGTGTGTACATGATGTGTGGTGTATGGTATGTGTTGTGTATGTGTGTGGTATGTACCTGTGTGATGTGTGTGTGTGGTATGGTGTGTGCTGCTTAGGTCTGTGTGTTTACATGTATCTGTTGTAGAAGTAGGGATAGAAATTAGGTCCAACTCAATAGATGAGGATGATGTCTCATTCTAAGCTGCCCAGCAAGCGCCCCCTTTTGTCCTATAGCGCTGAGGACAATGGTGCCTTTCCTTCCACTGTGAGTTCAGTGGCTGCTGTGTTTGTCCCACTTGAAGGTCGAGACTGTCAGGAACACCTTGAGAGCACTCTACCTGCCTATTCACCACCACATCCTGAGAGATTCTCAGTGCAGTTTCTAGGGTATTTTTCCTGGTCAGTAAGCAGGTGGACTTGCAGGAATGGAGACAAACAGGTGGAAGGCTTCAGTCGCTGTGGGCTTTGATTTAGAAGTCAGATGATGAACTAAAGGGCATCACAAAGAGGCTGCCATGCAAATGCCAACGTGGGAATGCAGGAAGATACCACACAAGACCACTCTCTCGGCTGGCGCTGCAGCTCAGTCAATAGACTGTTTGTCTAACATATACAAAGCTCTCGTTTTGATCCCCAGGACTGCATAAGCCAGGTATTGTGGTGCATACCCGTACTCCCAATGCTTGGGAGGTAGACACAAGAAAATAAAAGAATTCAAGGTTATCCTCAGTAATGCAGCAAGTTCAAGGCCAACTTGGGATGCGTAAGACACTATCTCAATAAGAAAAATCACTTTCTGTGCTATGTTCCTGTTGGACCACACCACTTAAGTACCAATCCTCTCCTCTCCTCTGTCCTTGACGGCTGTAGTACCCAGCAGTGAGCTCCCTAGGCACAGTCCCCATGGTCCTATCACAGCTGGTTAGACTACCCCTTTGGACCACACTGCCAGAGATTCAAGGATAGAAGGAAGGGGCAAGTATCCAAGGCTTTCTCCTGGTTGGGACTAGTTTCCTGACTACGACAATTGTCTTCATGCTATTTCATGATGGGAAGGTGTTCTCTGGGCTCCAGCGTCAGTCTCTCAGTCTGTCTTGGACTACAGAGTGGGCGCTGCTGCTGCTACTAATCTCTGCCCTGCTGTGTTCTTAACTTTGCTCTCACTTCATACAAACTGGAAGATGAGCGAACTCCCTAAGGATGAGGTGTAGTGCCTGCCTGCTCCTAGCAGTGTAAGGCTCCCCTGGCACTGTCCTGTGTGTCTGTTTCTCTGTGTCTGTAGTACGACTCCATCTGAGTTCTGTGTGATCTCAAGATGGAGTAGCTGAGTCTTCATGGACATTCATCTCTTATGTGTTATGATGAGCAGCGGCTGGCAGGTTTTAAAAGAAGGTTTATGGGTAATTTATTTTCTTCTTTCATTTCTCTGACGTCTTAAGTGAACAAAGTGTAGTTTATGCCTTTCTTCAGTAGAAGATACTTACTTTGAATGAAATAAGTGCTAGCAGAGGGGCGGGCTAACATACATTTAAGGAATGATTGTTCCCTGGTTTGGAGTGGAGACCACACGCCAGAATGTGTGGGGAGGGGAGATGAGGGCTCATGGTTCTGGCAACAGTTTTCTAAGGGTGGGGAACAAGCCCTGTGCTCTTGAAACGAGGAACTGGTTCTTCATGACATGGAGGGGAGGCCTCCCAGCAGACAGGGAGCTGGAACCACAGTTGAGAAGAAAGACTCAGCCAGGAATCAGGACGATGTGTGCTGAGCAGAGAAGGGAGGGTACGGTGTGCCCTGAGTAGGAATTCTCCAGCAACCTATGGAAGTACAGCAGATCTGGAGGAACTGAGAGCCTATACCACATGGCCTGCGTATCTGCAAAAAGGAGGGAAGGATACCATTCAGATCACAAGCCTCAGGATGCTTCTGGCCTAGTTCAGTCTGAGTAGACTAGATTTCAGTACCAGAGAGACTATTCAGGAAGGTGGCTAGAAGCAGGGTACCAAACAGAAAGGGAAATAAGGTGTTTGCTCGTGTGAGGGCAGTGATTGAAGGAGATAACATAGATGTGTTATCAAAAAGCAAACTAAATAAATCACAAAAAGAGGAGGCAACTGAAACCCATACCAAAGACACATTCAAACAGACAAGAGGCATCACGTGGACCCCATCCTCCAACAAAATAAAATGAAGTACCCTAACCAAGCCAAAAAAAAAAAAAAAACCAACAAAAATAGAGAAAAATGTATCTCAGAACAAAATAAAAATAAAAATGAAAGGAATAGGAAGACATGAGGACTCTCTCCTCCTAACCAAACAACCAATAAAACAAAAATAGACATGAAAAATCTCTCTCTCTTTCCCTCTCTTTCTGAAAGAGGAGAGAGGAAGAGAGAGAGATTGATTGGCTGGAAAAGTTGGGAGTGTGAACTAACAGTGGGTGATCAGTTAGCAGCAGGTGGTAGGAAGCAGGAAAGAGCGGAAAACTGGAGGCAACCTTCTGGTATAAGCAAGGCAACGGGAGGCTGTGGCAAAGTGTGAAGGGGAAGTGGTATGTGGTGGCAGATGACTGGCTGAGAGAGATGGGAAGGGGTCTGCCCAGTGAGGAATGATGACTCAGCATGAGCAGACAGCTTCAGGAACCTCAAAGGGCTATGTGGAGGAGGAAGACAGAGAAGGAAAGGACATTGCCATCTGGGACTCCTACCAATCAGGGTTCACTGCTACCCTAGCCTAGAAGACATGGTTGCTCAAAGAAAGCATCTACAAGTCATGGATCATCACTCAGAGCCTGTATTTGCTTTCTCCAGAGAAATTCAAGCAGCACTCGAGCACAGCCCTCATAGTTCCATTCCTAACGCCACCAGTCCCTCCACATCTGGAAAGCAGCCCCAAGCACCTCAGTTGCTGCCCCCTTTCGCCTTTCCCTCCTCCAGTTCTCCACGACTGCTGGACCTCTCCACTGATGTGGAGACTTCAGAAGGCCAAGGAATCAGGAATTTATAAAAGTGATAGTATTGTCAGCTTGACAGGATTCAGAACAGGAGACAAGCCTCCGGAATCCTCTCCCTCTGCTTCCTGACTGTGGATACAATGTGACCAGTTGGCTTGTATTTCTGCTACTATGTTGTCCTTGCCGAGCCACACCATAGTCATTCAAGGTTTCAAGACTTCATGAAGTTGTTTTTGCCTATCATTTTGTTGCAATAACCAGGAAAGTGACTAACACTGGAACTTGTCACTGTTGTCCTATTACCCAGAGGACTCCGAATGCAAAGCTGACATACACTAGGAACCACGCTCCCCATTGCATCTGGCTGGGTAGCCCTAGGACTTGGAATTTCTCCCAGTCTTGAGGGAGTGACAGGGGTGGACTTGGCATCCCAGAACTCAAAGGAGATAAATAACTGCTAGGAATGACAATGTCCCCCCCAGAGGTGGCTGGTTTGGATTTTTATGGTTCCATAGAGAGTGGGACAAACGTCTGTGGTTAGGACAGCTATCTCAAGCACAGAGTCAGCATGAAATATGAACAAGGACACCATAGAGCTAAGGGTGGCTCGGTCCATAGGAAAGGCCCCCAGATGTCTTGTTATAGATAAGGAGCCTTTTCCTGTCCCCGACGTGAGAGTCATGCCATTGATGAAGCCTGTGCACACATGGTGTTTGCAGAATTGTTTCCAGAAGGGCTTTGCTCTTCTTTTCATCTCACCAGGAGCAAGAAACAGATCAGAAGGGAGATTAATTCAGGCACAGCCTCCTCTTGAGGGCTACAGAGGAGGGAACCCTGAAGAAGGCTGGGCTCATAGGGGAGGGATGAGTCCTGCTGGATTCCTTTCTCTTTCAGACTGTCTGAACTCTGCTCATTAATGGACAATCAGCAACCCACTCTGATAGCAACCCATTTCCTGCTTCCAAATTATGTTTAATAATTCATCTGGGGAATTACACAGTTGTTTCCAGTGGTAGAAGGGAACTCTCAGAGAACCCCTTTCCTCTACCTCTACCTGTCTCAAGATACCTGCATGTCATCAGTGCAGCCCCCACTTTGGGGGGCAGTGCTAGTCCTCCCCAGATTCACAGCTCATCCGTGATTGCCTTCCTGCCTCAGGAAACATGGAGAGAAGGTCAGAGACATCGCATGGACGTGGAAGCTCAGAGTGTGTGTTTTGGGAGATGGTTATTAATTAAGCCTAGGGCCTCACACATTCTAGGCAAGCACTCTGCCACCTAGGAGGCCTAGGCTGAAAGTCCAGACTTTAAGGCCACACTTAATTAAGATCATTCTGGAAAGCCAAGAGTGTGATGGAGCCTCACAGTGGTTGACTAAGCACAGGGCTCGTCAAGGCAAGTGGTTAGTTACCTCTGCTCACATGGGAGGCAGTAGGAAGGCAGATGAGGTTCATGGAGGTCATCGGATGATGTTTGGCATCCACAAAGATATGGTATGATAGATATGGGGGGCAGGCACCCCTTCCTCATTCTTCATCTACACTCTCCTTCTGAGGCCCTGCAGTTAATCAGCCAGAAGCTGCAGAAGAGCCCAAGTGCAATGAATGTCATCCTATGGTCAGCCTTGGGGCAAGGCCAGATGGACAGGCCAGTTGCCCCGGGGGTCTAGACCTAGTTCAGCAATCACTGTTTTCGAAGCCCTGTGGCCACCAGCAGAGCAAGTTGCGCTAACTCTGGCTACTGTTGCCACCACTTGGGTCTGACCTGCTTAACTTGTTTCTCTGCATTAGCAAGGTAGAGACTGAACCTCAGACTTTGTGGGCTCTCGTGGGAGTTGGGGAAAAGATGCACACTGAGCTTTATACAAGGCATACCATTCCACCTCCCTGACGTGCTGCCTCGGCCTCACCTTCCCAGCGGACAGAGTGAGCAAAGCTGTGGTGCTCTTGAGAAGGAAGATAGGGCAAATGTGATGGGGGAGACTGAGGGACATACCCCAGCCCTCAGAGTCTGAAGGACCATTTCAACATCCGCTTTAGGGACAGGGATAGAAGGATCATTGTCTTAATTTTGAAAAGATCTACCGCTCACAGCAGCTGGGTGGATACCCTCAGGCCTTAGAACATGTGCTAGACAGAACAGCGCACAGTCATCTTTCTGATTCCAAACTATGAATACCTTGTGTACACCCTTTTGAAACATGCATTCTCGGTGACATACATAGGTGCACACGTCTCAACCTGATGCACACAGAGCCTGCAGGTGCATGTCTCTGTGTAGCCCCCTGCCCCGACATACATTTTGCATCATTTGCTGCAGTGCACCAGGACAAAGGTGGTGTTCTGTCTAGAGCTCAATCTAGGGAAAGAAGGGAGTTTTCCCTCTCACAAAATGGCTGCCCAGGAAGGAATAATTGTACATTTCTTGGTGGGGTTTCTTCCTCTCAGTGCTGAGGTTTCCTTCATGCAGCTAAAAAATGGTGAATAAATTAACCCATGAAAGTCTGTAAAACGGAGAAAACATTTCTGCAGGGGTCACAGCCATGGCGACCTGATTCCAAGTTGGTTCTGGGTGTATCTGATACCCTAGGCAGTGTGAAGAAAAATGATGCCAGTACTGGCAAGGCGGAGCCCCTCCCCCTCATCTCTCTCTCTCTCTCTCTCTCTCTCTCTCCAGAATCAATGTGACTTCCTTTGAAGGAGGCTTCAGCTTTCCTGCCATCGCTCCTCCTGGATGCCAGTGTGGCTGGCAGGCTAATCAATTGGTCCAGCAGCTCTGCCATCTAAGACACAGAGTTGAGCTGACATCTCCCGGAGAGCCCCAGAGATTCTGCCTGGGCACCTGGGTCTGTTCAGGGCAGAGCAACAGGCAGGCACTGGGCGTGCTGTCAGTTGAGCAGGGAAAAGGGACAAGATGGTGTGTCAAAAGTGACACCCCGGCTTCTGCTGGCCTTGCAGAGATATCTGCCTTGATGTGGCTGTGACATCCGGCGGCAGAAGTGGCTGGTTTCTGCGCTGGATTGAAATCCATCCAGCTCCCTGCGTTCACAACGATGATTTCTAACGCTAATTCTCAGCGAGCCAGGCATGAAATATATGCACAGGCTGTGCTCGCGAGGGCCTTTGGAGTTACTGGAGGTACCTGGGATGAAAACATCTGTGCCATCGGCTTTTGTGCATTTCCCTTTCCTCGGTTTCAATTATGCAGTCAGAGACTCTCTGGGCGAGAGAGAGAAGGCGGGAGGGTGCCACTATGCCCGGTCTCTTGCTAAGAGTCTGTGCCTGGCCGCTGCCTGATCAGGGAAGCAAGAGAAGAAAGGGGGTAGCCTTTCATCTTCGCAGAGACACAGCACTCTGCTCATGCAAATGAGATTGTGTAAAAGCATCCCTGTCTCCCGCAGAGCTGCCTGGGGTGGGGGTATCCCGAAGCCATCCTCTCCACAGGACAAAAACAGGGTGATTTTGTTGAGATCAGGTCTGTGATCACAAGTAGTTGATAGGGCTGCAAGCCATAGAAAAGCTGGGGGAGGAGGGTGTGATAATACAGCAGAGGGCAGCAGTCTAGGGCTGTGTGTGCACAAATCACACATGCCTGGTGTATGTTGGTGTATGAATGTGTGTGTATGTTGCTCCTGTTTCACATCTGCTCCTCACAAAGCCTCAGTTGCTCCATGCTGGATCTCTGTTTATTCTCTCCTAGAGAATGTGTGCTGATCCCGGATCACATAGCAGGCATGTGGTCTAACACTCAAGAGGCAGGACCAACACTGCACAGTGATGTAGAGCTGAGCCAAGAACCCAGGCCTTCTGCTCACAGGAGAAAGGCCCCATGTGTCTCTTGCCCTTTGGGGGCTTCTTAGCCATGTGTGTTGACCTGTTGGTTGGTTCTTTCTTTCTGGGGCTGACGTTGAGTTGGAGACTACCCCAAATGCTGATGCTTCCTTGCTCATATGTCCTCAGCTCTCTCATCTAGCAGCACGTGATTTTGGAAGGGGTTTACCTTGATTTGGGAATTGCTTTATGTGGCTTAGTTAATGTAGGGATCCCAGAAAAAAGCCAATTTCATTATTCTGAAAGGAGAACTCCACAGACCTGATGTGGATGTTTTGAGATGGAGGCAAAGCATCTCTGGGCAAACTCTGGTCTCTTGGCCTGCTACCCATTCAAAGCAAAGTATTACCAGGAACCAGAGCAAGAGGATGATGCTGAGTACATCAGCTAGCTTCACTCACCCTTAGTGTAAATAACACATACCTTGAAGTCCATGCAGCTGCTCAGTATGTGGTTAACTTCCTACTGGCTGGCTGGAGACAACACTTCAGACAAGTGGCTATAACAGCTGCTTGCTGGCTATTTTTGTTAACTGCACTGACCCCACCAAGCGCCTACAGATACTGAAAGACTAATAAAACCAAAGACTAAAGGCCTGGCCCTCTTCTGTCTTCATACTTCATCCATCTCTTTGGCTGTTTTCACCCTGAGGTCAAACTCTACTCAGCTCTGCCTCTAGACTAGGTCATCACTTGAAATGATTTTGTCTAAGATTCCGTTACAGTGTGAACATGGCCTATGGCCCGTTTGTGAGAATGTGTCTCTCCTCCTGGGCTTTGTGGCTTCTTGGCGACTCCAGCATCTATAGTCCCTTAGCCTTGAGAGAAGTCAAAGCATGGAGCAGGACGTTTATTTAAGATGATACATAAACTCAACAGTTCTGGGTGACATTACCACCTGTTAGTCCAGCAAGCATAAGGCAAGATTTTGGCACACAAGAAGGGAATTGTCTTCCAAACCTTCCATAGTCAATGGAAAATTGTCAAACTTTTGTCTACCCTGCAAAATAGAAGTGTTAACTTGGGATAGCTTCATGTTGATTCTCCTGCCTCAGCCTCTGGAGTGCTGGGATTATAGACATAAATGCCTGTGGACTCTCTTCTGCTCCAAGCTAACGTCCCCATCAAGAAGCATTCCTGGGTCCTCCAGATGCCTCCCCAAATCACGTGTTCCTGAGTTCATTGCAGAGCCCCAAACTACTGCCCCCATTTTCTTTTTTCCATCACAAAGCATTGGCAGAGAGAGCGGGATCTGTCCAGAGTCTTGAGTTCACACGTACAGAGGCCCCACAGCAGGAGGCCAAGACACTCTACACAGAGTGCCCTTCTCTCTTTGCCAGGCCCAGGGAGACTGTCCTGGATGCCTCTCTTGCTTTGGATAATTGCTTATTTAGGTCTAGTCCATTTCCTGTCTCATTAGCAACAAGAGGCCTGGGAAGCAGAACGTGAATTCCTGGGTCATGCCTCCTACACTCGTGGCCTCCCTGGTGTTGAGGCAGATGCTAATTGCAGGTGCTCAAACAAGGTTGTCTCTGTCCCCACTTCTCCTTTGGGCTCTCACTGTATTTTACTCAAAGTATCTTTTGAATGCATGTTCACTTCTTGCCATGGTGTCTGTGTACTCAGCTCTCTTTCTGTAGAGTAAAGGCTGCGTGAGATAGAGCCTGAGGTACCCGCCTGCCAATGAGGTGGCACAAGGAAGGAAAGCCTGGATGGTGGGTTGATTGAGGGGGTAATTCATGGTGATCTCCTCCCTCCTTCACTTCTCAGGGCCTGGCCTTGTTCTCCTGAGCCATCCTCTGACTTCAGAGAAGTGGGGAGCCTGCTAAGGTTTTAGTGACTTTAGCGGCAGGAAGAGGACACTCCTTAGTGAAAAAGCGATAGGGGAGGAGAGCTTCAACACACAGACCTGGATGGGGAGTGACATCAGAGGTGGCAGACCTATCCTTACCCTTCCCTGCCCCCGCAAACACTCTGCCCTACATCTCAAGTCAGACTCCGACTCTGGGCCTGTTTGTTCAGATTAACAGGGGTGTCCATCCCACTGCCCCTGGGCTACATGTGGCCTAGGAGAGCTATGAATGAGGCCTGGAGCAAAATGATAAACCTACCTGAAACTCATGAGGCTTTGTGAATTTTGCTTTTGAAACTTCACGGCTTAGCTCGTGGTTGTGAGCTTTGTAGGTGGCAGATCTAGCTGTGGTGTCCAAGATGGACATGAAGTCCCTGTGTGCTGGGCATCTCCTGCTCTGTTTCCCCAAACTCAGGCTTTCTATTCCCCCTGCCTTTCAGATGCTCACAGAAAGAGGGAAAAAGCCCAGGAATGGAGAGGCCTCAGGGAGATCGTGGGGAGAGCCAGGGCTCAACCTCTGCAGTTCCTCCTTTCCTTCAGGGTCCTCATCTGTAAGATGGGACCTTGCAAACCCAGCTTCGGGAGTGGGGGGTAGCCTGGAAAATATGCTGAAGGCGGTGTCTTCATTCAGTCCCTTCTACAAGCTACTGATTGTTTTGTTACGGCCACTCTCTGGGTTCAGTGGCATGGGGCTGTGTGCACAGAACAGCATTCATGGGGGGAGGAAATTAGAGCAAGGAAAAGATGACCACTGCTGACCACGTCAGTTGCTGCCCCTGCTGTACTGCTGGAGAGCTGCCAGAAGCCACTGGGGTCTAGTGCATCATCTAACCTGGATTTTTAACACTTCCTTTTGAACAGGACATATGAGTGTGTGTGGGTG
This sequence comes from Microtus ochrogaster, assembly GCF_000317375.1. Classification (NCBI taxonomy): domain Eukaryota; kingdom Metazoa; phylum Chordata; class Mammalia; order Rodentia; family Cricetidae; genus Microtus; species Microtus ochrogaster. Next base: position 25,512,740 of record NC_022029.1, read on the forward strand.
GTGTTTTGTGTGTTTTATGGTGTGCTTTGTTTGTTAGCATGTGTGTGTGGTTAGTGTCTGTGTGTGCATGTGTTTATATGTGTGGTTGGTATTTGTGTGCTAATGACTATGCATGTGTGTTTGTATGTGTGTTTTTATGAGTATGTGTGTATGTAATGCATGTTTATGGGTATATTGCATGTATTTGTGATATTTGTGTATTCATATATGTATATATTTTTATGTGTGGAATGCTTGCATGGGTGTGATATTTCCTTGTGTATATATTTGCATGTGTTGTGTTTATCTCTCTCTGTGTGTGCATGTGTGTGTATGTTGCACGCGTGTGTGTATGTGTGTGTGTGTGTGTGTTTGAAAGACGAAAGACAGCTGGCCTGGGGTGATGGGAAGCACTGCCCAGGTGCTATGGAGAGAAGATGGATTTGGGGAGCCTTTCCTTCCTCCTAATTATTTCTGGTTGGCTGCTGTTTTTTTCCCCTCCTGTCTCCCTTGCCTCATTCAAAGTGTCTGTGGATCGATAAAAGCTCAGGCTGAGAACCTTGGAGGGAGCCAGCCGCCACTTTAGCTGCCAGGCAGGATGGAGTCTGAGGTAGCGGGCAGAAACCCAGGCTGGGTAAATGGACAGCCTGTCAGCCCTAGGCCACCGCCACCACCACATTTGGTTTGTCCACCCTCCCGAGACTCAAAGCAATGACCCTGCACCACTCCGCAGGTCCAGGCTCTGCTGCATGTGACCTTTCTTAATCCTGCATGCAAAAAGGATTTTTCAGGCCTCACTCGGTGCCTGAGAATAGTCAAGAGCTTGGGGACTCTGGCCAAGCCTCCAGATTGCAAGGGAGAATTCTTTACAGGTCATGTCAGCATAAAAAGATCACCGACCACTGCTGCAGTGATCCTGAGTCTGGGACACACTTCATGGAGCTGACTTGCAGGTTGCCCTTCAACGAGAAGCACAGGCCTGAGGGTTATACCCGAGGCTGCTCAGTTAGCTGCAGAGGAGACCTGTGGTGCCCCCTGGTCTTTGGATGATGCTCTAGTGCCCCTTCTTTCTTTGTATCTTGTGTGTATGTGTGTGTGTGTGGGGGGGGGAGGTATGAGTGAGAGAGGTCACCAGAGGCACAGAGGCCATTGGCAGGATTATTGTTGGGCCTTTCCTAAGAAAGTCTTGCTGGAATATTAACTATGGGTTCTAGAGTAAGCTAATATGGGCTCTGTTCCTCACAAGGAAACAGTACAGCTACCAGCCCACATTAGACATGAGATCACATAACATATATGAAAACTCTCTTCGTCGATTATAAGGGCATTTCCAGGTTTAGAGAGGGACCGATGAGACCATGGTTGCCTTCAAGAAGCTCACAGCCAAGTAAAGACATTCTTAACCGCATCTGCCACCGCTGGCCATGCCCAAGAAAATGCTGCGGGTGAACCACTGAATAGGGCATCATAATGACTGTACATGACAACCAGGATTCTGTGGGTCTCATCTTTCAGAAAACCCCCAAGTCACAATGGGTTTTAAGAAGGAAGAGAGACGGACTGGGATCCACGAGCGGTGCTGTCTTCCTTTGTGCTCCGGGATCTCCGGGTTGAATCCGGTTGTGTCCTCAGATTTCAGCAGTACATCTTTCTGTGATTCTGTGTTTGCGCACAGGACCCAAGGACTGCCATTGTCCGAACAGGAGGTGTGCATCTCTAGCAAGAAAAGCAGGGATCTAGACTTGAAAGGGCCTCTCTTGTCTCGAAGCAGCAAGCGAGACTGCCTGTGCTGTGTACTCTGTAGACGATAAGGCCCCATGTTGTCCACATGCATGGGTTCCCTGTCAACTGCGGGGCAGAAACATGCTCTGAGGAAGGACAGGAGGTTGGGGCTCATCCTGTTGAGTCTCACTCAAGAGTTCATGTCACTACCCCAGGTCCCATTTATGTTTTATAAAGAGCCTGATTCCAACATTCAAGCCTTATCCTGGAGAAGGAAAGGTAGCCTTAGCCTGGGGCTGGACCTCCTGAGTTTCTTGTGTTGTAATATGCAGCCCAGAAGAGGAGTTAGAGATGTAGGAAGCAGTCCGAGACCGAATGAGCTTCTGCTAATTATGAGTCACTTGCTTACGCGGCGCCCCCTGAATCTGTTGCTGTAGCCCTCCATGTTTTCATATGGAGAACAGGCAAGCATCTCAGAATGACAGGATGTTCCTCTTGGGTGAATCAATGCCGTCTGGGTAAACTGTGCTGCCCCTCCATGTAAACATCTCTTAAATGGACTAGGTCATGAGCTCCCGATATGCCTGTACCCAGTCTGTTATGTGATGCACATTTTGGGTCAGGGGTGGATTTGTTTTATAAACCTTCCCAGTTTTTTTCCCTTAAAGATTCTCCCATCTTGCTGCCCCAACCAACCCTCATCACTCCAGCATATACACAGGGCTTCTCAGTCACAATGGTCCTCTGTGCAACCCTGCACACAAGTCCCTGCCCTCTCCTGACCAGAGTTTACTGCATGGCACTTGGGTTTGCCCTTGTTCCCTGGGACAGGTGATCAGAGAACTCCAGATGGCTGCCAGGACTGCTGTACCATCCATATTGTCTCCTGCTCTAAGCTGGGCTGGCCTAGCATCCTGGCATTTAATAATGCAGAGGCCTTTGCCTATTAATTATTAACCATCCTTTCTGAATTTCTAAGGACAGAAAGGGGATGGGCTTTAAGACAGAGGAGGGGGGACTGGGATTCACAGACGGAGCTGTTCTCCTTTGTGCTCTGGGATCTCAGGGTTGAACTCTGTTTATGTCCCCAGGTTTCAGCAGTCTATCTTTCTGTGATTGCATGTGTTTGTGCATAGGACAGAAGGACTGCAGTCCCCCTTCCTGTGTGAACAGGAGGTGTACCTCTCTAGCAAGGAAAACCAGGGATCTAGACTTAAAAGGTCCTCTATTGTCTCAAAGCAGCTAGCAAGACTGCCTGTGCTGTGTAGTCTGTAGAAGATAAGGCCCCACGTGGCCCAGATACATGAGTTCCCTGTCAACAGTGGGGTGGGAACGTGCTCTCCCTGATAATTGCAGCATCATGTGTGACTTTACAGCATGGGCACTGCTCTTGCTAGACTTCCACCTCTGATGCCATCCCGAGAGTTCACATTCACAGGGCCTTGTGCCACAGCAACTGAGAAGCCATCTCAGAATGCTTAGCTTCTTCCCTTCCCTCCAGCCTGGCCCCTGGCACTTGGCAGCTGCTCATGACTGCCAGGCCTGCAGAAGCAATGAAGGCTGTTGCGGAGTCACCCCCATACTGACTGACTCAACTTCCCTTCTCTGAGGCACTCTCCTCCTCTTCCTGAGAGGCTCCACTGATCTTGAGCATTATAATATAGTAATAAAAGACAGTGAAGATGATCTGGTTTCCTCAGCTTTGCATTCAAAGGGGTAGGGTGGGCATTAGCATCAACGTGATTGCAAGTATTTTCAGTGCAGAGGGCTTGAGGACGGCTCTGTCTAGGGAGATGGGGTCCAGTCACCTTAATGACCATACTCTGTTAAAGTCTATGCTCGCTTCCTCCAGAGTAGCCACCTTCCCTGTCAGTGAATCAGCTTGCATCCATTAATGATGAACTCAGAGTCACCAATGATGCGTAGGCATCTCATTAAGGAAAAGAAGTTAAGAAGCAATTCTCCTTGGTGCAGTTTAACCAAGAAAGAGCCCAGATTTGAATTCTCCACTTGTCTCCTCCTGTGCCTTTTGTGACTTTCCTTCTGCTCCGTGAGTCTGAATGTCTGCCCGTCTGAACGCTGTCTTGTGAATCTGTCTGTATCGCTCTTTCTGTCTCCATCCCTCAAAGGGCTTTGCTCTCTCTCTCTCTCTATTGAGCAGTACAGAAAGCACCACATCCAGAAGGAGGGAGGGATGCCTTATAGACATCCTTCACAAGGTTTTTCAGGGGATTAAGTTACCGACTCCAACTGACCCAGATAAACAAGCACTACCAAACAATATCCATATGTTGTCTTGAGCATTCCCGGGGAATGCTCACTTCATAAGACTGCTTTAGACTTATTTTCTGCTACTCACACGTGAATGACTTATGGATCTGGGATATGGAAGGGTGCACATATTTATATTTCAGCTATACATTAACCAATGTCATCAATGTTGATTCCATGAGAAACTCAAGGGAATTGAGGTCGTTCTCACATGGTCCTCTTAAAGGCAGCCTAAACTAACAGGCTGAACACACAGTAGGACAACAATCTTAAATGACCTCCAGGGATACGATTAACTCTGGCCGTGAAGTCTAGCAAAAATTCCAGTCTCTTAGAGAATGAGAGAGATATGTTCATCCTAACACATGGCCACACCCATCTAACTTGCTTTTCCTCCGGGGCTACCCAAGACTTCCTGTCTTACGTCTCAAGTCAGAACCCTGACTCTCACTTGAATTTTCCCTAGAAGCCCATGGACAGTGATTTGGGGCAAGGTGGTACCGCTCTACCCCATCCCCCTTTCCATCCATAGTCTTCCATTACCTTAGGATGTGGTATTTAGCTGAGGGGCTGTAACTAAGGGTAGCTTCCTCGGAAGATGCTTCTGCTACTGTTGACTCACAAAGGGCAAATGTGACTGTCACTGCCTGCAGGGGATGTTTAGGGTGTGCATTACCCTACAGAGGGACATGAATCCTATGGTATACATGGGTTCTTGGTACTTGGTGTACTTAGGCCCTGCACTGGCTCATCGTCACTAACTCTGTCCCCTGCACCTGTCCATCACTAGTTCCAACCCCAGACCCCTACTCCTTGGCTTTCACAAGTGTCCTCATGGGGGCTCAGCGTGTCACTGTCCCATTCCATCCAGCTACTCAAAGGCTGTGGTTTTCGAGAGGCCTGTCTCAGCCCTTTGGTTCTGGTGGCACTGCCTCTCTCTTGCTCCACAGTCCTCATGAAGTCTTGTGCTGCACTTAGAAGCAGTGGCATTTTTTTTCCTTCTGTCTATGTGGTCTTTCCTATCTGGGGCTGAGAAAACCGGGAGTGTGGATGTGTGTCTGCAGGACTCAGGGGTCCGATAACCACAACACCCGAGGAACCGGCCTGATCCTCTGTCTCCCCTTTTAGACTTTTAACTGCACCAGCCAGTGTTCTCCGGGAGACTCTGTGTTTGCCTTGGATGGACTGTGTGATTCTGTGTGCATTGAGAATGGTCAAGATACTATCTGCGTTAGTCTGGTCCCTGGTGGACCTGACTCAGTAGCACGTGATCGTATGCACATCTCTCTGTGTGTATGTGTCTGACATGTGTGGTGCCAGACCCTATGGAGAAGCAGGGGTTAGAGGAATAACAAGAACCCAGGCTGCAGAAACAGATCCAAGCCCCTCCCTTCCAGGAACAGATGTGATGGTTCAGGCACTGTTTTCCAGATGAGGTCATTAAAGGAGCTCAGAACCTTACATATCAGGTTGTTTTACTCCTAAGCATTTGTCTGTAGGACTGAAGTCAAGCGTGGGAAGGCTAAAAAGCTTGAGACCCTACCTGAGAAGCCAAGTGCAGACTTTGGAAATGTTCCTGGAGCCATGTCAGGTGCCAGCTTCTAGGCAGGCTTAGGTCCTTATTGGTCTCTGCTGGTCCTCAGAGCCTAGCTGCCTGCCAAGAAGCCCTTGCCCCTTATGTGAACTGTGTCCTGGTCACATATATGGCACAGAGGCTCCTCCCCAAATCTGGCAACTTGGAATGGTTGGTACAGACAAGTCTGAACATGCCATGCTAAGGTCCCCATCACTTCTTCCCCCCGCCCCCCAACATTCCTGGTCCTGGGTCAGAAACTCATGGTATTGCCTTGTCCTGGTTAGACTTTCAGGGTTTTCATGAAACATTGTGTCCCTGCTGTGATAGGGCATAGATTCCTGGTAAAATCTCTGCTCACTCTTCATAGAAATTTGGATAATGTCCCTGTACACAGAGGGCTTGGGTTTATTCCAGACCATCACTACAGAGAGAACACAGCTGGATAGTAAACCCTGCCCACAGAAGGGATGTTTCATAAGGTAGTATGGGCAGTGGACCATTCAGGTGCAGAGCATCCAAAACTGGCATAGCACCGGGGGGGGGTTCAAGAGAAGCAATGACAATAAGTCATATTAAATGACGATTTGGTGACAAGGGAAGAGGTCATACGAACCGGCAGCCCTAGTTAGCGGGAAGCTGTGAGAGGAATCATTATATGTGATATGTGGGGTAAGACACAAGTAATAGGGCGAGTTGGGAGTGGAAAAGTTGGGAAAGCGGAAAGAGCAGGTGGTGAACGGTATTGCTCAGAGGGAAGGTGTCCCTGGAGGAGCTGTGGAGCTTCCCGAGATGTGGAAGGCCAGATGAGGCAAAGACATAATATCCCCCAGGGAGCAATTCCGCCCTGCAAGGAAGCCATCTTGATGATCGAATGCCTTTCCTACCTCTGACTTAATGACGAGGTACACAACCAGAGAGCGGCAGAGGACTCAGCCTAGGTGGGAGACTGGGAAATCATGCTGTAAGGATGCTCCCTTGCTGTCTGCATCTCCTTCACTGTTTTGACTGGGGCACCACCACATTTAGCCGTTAGAGCCACTTAACTCTTTCCAGAAGCCTCATGAAGTCATACATCGGCTCCAACAACAAAAACAGCCGTTGTTTGAGGACCAGAAGCTTTGAAATCTGGACAAGGGGTTAAGAAGAGGCACTATGATGAAGCCCCTGACTGCCCCAAGGGTGGGGAGCATGTGGACTTGTGACAAGCCGTGGGCTCATCAGATAGCCCTGTGATGTGTCTTCAGGTGGGAAAGCAGAACGTTAAATCCCAAACAAAATGAGGGGGCCCTGTGACCAATCAGAACTGGTATCCTCACAAGGCCAGGACCCACCCCCCCCCCATCCATGTTCTAGGCAGGTAGCTGTAGATGGACCAGACTTTACACACTGGCTATGCCCAGAGAGATGTCCACACAGGGAGGAACAGGTGTGGAAGCTGATGCCAGGCCTGTTCTTGCCTGGGTGAGATGCCTGCTGCCAGCAGCCATCCCCACCATCTTCATGGCTTCCAGGAACCCACATTCATGACCTGATCCTTGCAGCATGCCTTGGCTAGCTAGGACCCGGCCCAGGCCAGGCTCTCCCAAGGCTGCTGGTATGGTGTGGAACAGTCTGCAACTCATCTGAATGCTGAACCGTGTATAGTCCTCTCCCAACCTTGCTCATGGTGTAGGTACCATCTACTTCCTTTTGGTTGTATAGTTAATTACATCCTGGAGGCCAACCCTGAGTTTCTGAAGGTCATCCTTCACTACTGAAGTCGATGGTGGTTCCTCAAGGTCATCTTCTATTTATTGTCATGTAGGCTTTCCCAGCAGACCTTCCCAGTTCAGCCATTAGGACAAGCGGGGCGGGGGTGGGTAGGGCGAAAGGGAGGATGGAAGTGAGACCAGGTGGGGGAAGAGGGACAGGAGAGAGGGAGAGAAGGAGGGAGGGAGGAAGAGAGAGAATACATTCAGGCAGCAGAGAGCAAGCACAGGTGTGACCCAAGCGTGACATGGCAGTCACAGCTCTGGAACATTCTCTTTGTTAGAATGGAAGGGGATTCCATGAGGGTGTGAGGATCAGGAGGCAGGGCTGCTGCAGACCCATAAGGGAAAGGCTTGGTCCCTAGGATGGTGATGTGAGGAGGTGGCAGATCCTTTCAGGGATGGGCCTAGCAGAAGAGAGGTAACTGAGTGTGTGACCTTGACCTGGAGTAACAAGGAGGAGCTGTGAGCTTTGTACACCAAAGCGCTGTTTGTCTCTAAGGGCCTCCTGTGGGCAGACAGAGAAGAGAGGCAGGTCTATGGGACAGATACATGTGCATGGGCTGTTTGGAATATGTGCCGATGAAGTTCACAGACATTGAGGTAAGATCAGAGGCCAGCAGGACAAGCCAGGTATCCTGACCCTCACAGACCTGGCCCTGCTCACGGCTCATTCTCAGCCCCCGTCTTCTTCAACATGAAGTTCTGCCTGACCCCTGCATATCCCACACACTTCTCAGGGGAGTCCTCCCTGTGGACACGCTATGTGACCACATCTCACGCTGAACAAGGGGTTGACAAGAAGGATGCTCTTGGTTCACACGTAAGGGCAGCTCATGTCTTTCTTACGCAGCACTTTGCTCAGAGAACTGTCTCTCCTCCTGACCTTTGCCTCCCTGCCCATGGGTTCCCCCTCTGCCCTGCCCCTCCTCTTCTGCCCTTACTCCTATCCCACATTCTGCTAAGCTATGCTGGTCCCCTAATACAATGACACACACACGCACTCCGATCTTCACCTGGCTCGAGTCTTCACTGCACTAGACACGGGTGACCTTGGAATGTCCTCTGCTCCTGCCACCATCTCTGGTTTTCTTATCTCTTCTGCTCTCTACCTTCTTCACAGCTTCACACCCTCCCCTCCGTTGGGACTTCCACAGCGGTGTGACAGTCTCTCTCCATGAATCTGCTGTGGTTTATATACATGTTTTCACACAATTAGACGATCAAGTTGCTCATGAGTGTGCCAATACATAACTTTGTGTGCTCACGCATCTCCATCTGAGGCCCTGATAGGCCTGTCACGGAAAGGAAAATTTGTAGCTGCCCCTGAGCTCCCCATCCCCTGCCCACAGCTCCCCTCCCCTCCTAGAGCATCTCCCTTGCCAGTAACAGGAAATGCTGCTCTCACCCCTGAATCTCCTTGACCTTTTTATCAGGCTGTCTTGTATTGCTTATCACATTTGACCTTGAATCCCTGCGTTTGCCCTCTGTGTGAGCTTCCAAGGGTGGTGCAGCGCAGGGCCATTCGTCTGCAGGCCCACAAGAGCCTTGTAATGAGCTCTCTGCCCTCATCAGCCCTGGGAACTACTGCCCCCCCTTCTGATCCTCAGTTGAGTGCATTCCATGCCAAACAACACCCACTGCTGGGTCTCATGCAGCAGGGAACTAGCAAGTGCAGACTCGCTGGGGCCCTGTCTGCTGTAGGAATCTCAGATGCAGGGAAGCAGGGATGGATGAAGACACTCCTCGGGATAGATGAAATCAAATAAGCAAAACAAGAAAGCCAGAAGGGAGCAGGCAGACCGGGCGATCAATTGAACTTCCCTTTGCCATCTGACTTAAGCCACAGACCAGCAAGTGCACTGAAAGTAAAAGCATTTGCGCATTAGCTCATTAGAAGGAAGGCCTCCAAAGCCGGGCTGGAGACTCCTCCATCTATCTTTTCTGCTGCCCCGAGGAGATTTCGGGTCAAGGCTTTTAATGGTAGATGTTAGAGATCTGTGAATCCTTCAAATGAAAAGAATTAGAAATTATCCGAATTCTTAGGTTGAGAAGTGTCTTTATCCTCATGGATTTAGATTCCGATCTGGGCTTGCAAATTAGAAACAGTGCTGGGTGAGGACTCATACTTCACATGTTCTGAGGACAGTCACCTTCCATGCACTTGCTGACAGGATAGACTGAAAAAAAATGTCCACACAACCCTTTCCCGGAGCCCAGGTGCTGCTCCCAGGGGGACCACTTGTGTGGATGGAGCTATTGATAGTGCTGTCTGCCATCAACGCCAAGCCCTCGCTGCCTCCGCTCTCCCCCACGTGCTCATCCTGAGGAATCCGGGCCTGTTTTCTGATCCCCGTCCTCTCTTCTCACAGTCGGGCCTCAGAGGGAATGATGAGGTGGAGATTGCTTCTCGAGAAGCCACAGCCTCTGATTTAAGTCAGGACTCCCTCGGTCTCCATTCTCTGAGGCCGCTGATGAGGGTGTGAGAACTCAGAGACACGAGCCGTATTTTATATCCCCACGTTTATTACCAAGGTAGCAGCCTGTTGATGTGCATGTCTCCGTGGACCTCCAGAAATGAATTTCCTGACATTTAGCTCTTAAAAAAAAAAAGTATATGTGTTGCTTGTCAAAAGCAGGATTATTTATATGTCCCCAAATTCATAGGTTCTTGCAGCTAATCTTCACGAATATTACTTGATGGGACATTATGGGCAAGATTTACTTGGTATTTGTCCTTTTTGTAAGCCCGCACATTTATTTAGAATAGCATCCTGGATTCTCTGCCGAGGAACAGCCTGCAGACCCAGCCATCCTCTGCCTGGGCCTTTGCCAACCATTGATTGCTCAGAAGATAATGGTCTCCCCAGCAGCAGTGTGGGGAGGGGGAGGAAGAGACGCTCTGGTAAGTTAAAAATGAACAAGGAGGCCCTGGCTCTCTGCCGAGGAGAAGACCAGAGAAATAGGCAAAACAGATGCGGAATGGAAAATGCTTTTTGAAAAAAAAAAAGTTTGTGTTTGCAAGATATGAAGAAATCCACCCTGTCTTTTTCCACTTTCATGGCACGGTGGGCCTGGGCAAGTATGACAGGGGAAGTATAAGCAGGAAGTGTCCATCCTATTTGACCAACAAAGAGTAGAACTAGGATGACCCCAAAGCCCTTGGCCAAAAGCAACGCTGGAGTTTAGAATGAGCCCCCATCTTTCCCCGGAGTGCGGACATGGGTGTCTCCTTCAGGTATCCCCCAGTTGGACCTGGACAGAGTGTCCTGAAAGCAAAGGACAGTGAATTGGATGTTGAGATCCTAGCAGACTGTTAACACCCTATAGTTCATCTACTGCCTGGCATTCTATTCTTCTCTGCAAGGGAATAGGGGGTGGGGATGCGGGGCTATTCAGTATCTGAGATCCTTGTAAGCCATAACATCATACAATTTTCCTCCCAACCTGTTTCTGACCCAGTCCAGAAGATGGTACTAAGTATCAGCAATCCGAAGAAGAATCAAAGGTGGGAGGAAGAGGTGAATAAGTATGGTTATTCTCTAAGGATGGTGTAAGGGAGGGGCATGGGCCCGGAGCTCTCCGGGATTTTAGGAGTGGCCTTGGCCAAGTGAGGAGTGCAGGGTGCCTGGTGAGGAATCTTTCACAAGGGTACAGGGTTTCGGGGAAGTGCTATGTTGTCCATAGGATGTCCACGCTGCCTTCCCCAACCAGGTGAATTCACCACTGGGTTAGGATACAGGCAGAAACCTCTGCTTCCCCTCATTGGTCTCGAGTTTACCAAGAGGGGAATGTAGAAGTAAGCACATTGCCTCTATAGAAATTAAATTAGGCTTCCTAGCATCCTGCCCAACCCTGCAGTAGGTGCCTGCTTCTGTTTAGCTGGATACATCCCCCCACCTCCACTCTGACTCCCCGCCCCAGAGCCTCTCAGTTCCCTGTTCCTTGAACACATGTGCCCCTATGCCCTTCCACAGTTCGTGATGACTGGGCAGCGCAGGCTCAGCATTCATTGACTAAGGCCCCTGACAAAAAGGTCCCCTACAAAAGGTCTGGGGCAATTAGTGACCCCTGCATTTCTGGTTTCCACCAGAAGAGGGTGCAGCCACGGACGCCATCTTGGTGGCAGAGAAAAGATTCTGTGGCTTTATTAATCCTGGATCCCAGCATCCCCAGCTAGAAGGCATGTGTTTCTGCGTTAACGGCTACGGCGCCTTGCTGGCAGCAGCCCATGCAGATGCAGGCAACGATGATCTTCTGCCTTCCTCTTACTGTGAAGTAGAGCCTCCATAAACACGCAGCACATTTAGGATGGCCTCTACCCCAGCTTTCCAGTTCCTTTTTAGGAACTTCAATCCGTAGTCATCTACGACTGGGCTAGGACTCCACTGATGCCACCCAGTCTTCCCGTTGCCCTGTCCTTCTGGCTCGGAGCACACTGAATCATCTCATCTCGGCATCCCCCCAGCTTCTAGTTATTTTCTCCCAGTTTCTAGTTATTCCATTTATTTATTTATATTTATTTATCTATTTATCGTTTGAGCATCAGGGTCTCACTAGTTAGCCTTGGCTAGTCTGGTACTCACTGTATGAAGCAGGTGGTCTCAAACTCACAGATATCTGTGTGCTTCTGCCTCCTTAGTGCTGGGATTAAAGATGCGCACCAATTCATCTGGCTTTACCTCTTGACCTTGCCACTTTGGTGGGATACAAGGCTCCACTTTGGGTATTTTTGTTTGTTTGTTTTTCTTCCCTTTGTTTTAAAGGTCTCTTCCTGATACCTCTAGCTCACAAACCTGTCTCCATTCTGCCTGCTCCACCCGTCCAAATGACACCTCTACCTGGATGTCTGGCAGATATGGCCGACTTGACATTCAGTGCCCAATGTCTAATCTTTCTTGCTAATCTCTTTCATCCTTCCCCATCTCATCTGATAGCTTCTTTGTCCTCATTGTTCTCAGGTAAAAGACCATGGTATTAGCAGGGTAGGTGGCATACAACTGTAGCCTCAGAATACATTAGTAGATACAGGAGAATCTCAAGTTTGAGGTCATCTTGGGTTATGTAGACAAGATAGCCTGCTCTGCATAGTGTGTCTTAGTTAGGGTTTCTTTTGTTGTGGCGAAACACCATGTCCAAAAGCAATTTTGTAGGAAATAAGGAAATTTATTTGGGTTATGTTTCCAAACCACAATGTGTCATCTAGGGAAGTCAGGGCAGGAACTCAAAGCAAGAACCTGGAGTCAGGAGGTGAAGCAGAAGTCGTGAAGGAAATGCTGCTTACTGGCTTGCTCTGCATGGCTTGTTAAATCTGCTTTATTATAGACCTCAGGACCACCAGTCCAGGGGTGGCACCATGCACAATAGGCTATCCCCCCATCAATTACCAATTAAGAAACAGTGCCCCCACAGGTTTCCCTACCGGCCAATCTGGTAGATGAATTTTACCAATTGTGGATCCTTCTTTTCAAATAACTCTAAACTATGTCTGGTTGATACAGTGGAACTCGGTGTGATGACTCAGAGGAAGGGAACAAAGAAATATCACATCATCTTCTTGGTCTCACATGTTGGACCCAACACTGGTAGATCTGTCACCAAAGCCCAACCACAGTCCTGCCCCTTTCTGACTTCCTCCGTGACTGTCCTCTCTCCTTTGGGATATGCTAATAGCTCAAGGATTGTGGCCACAACTCTTCCCTTGTACAGGTTTCCACAGACCAGGGCTGTCTACTTAGACAGCCTAGCGGGCTTTCTTATTCCATTGCTCAGAATCCTCAGATGGTCCTAACTCCTCTCTGAACAAAAGTCACATTCCTTGCAGTGGTTAAGGCCTGTGTGAGTCTCCTGTCACAGATTAGCAGATTCTGTGGCTGTCAGTTTTATTTGGTTAATCATTTATTGCCTTCCTCCTCTAGTATCCAAGCATCAGCAACATAGAGCTTGGAAGGAAACCAGGCCTTGACTGTGAAGCTGGACTTGGGGTTGCTGGGTAGGGTGTGAACAGGTAGGCATCAGATTGTAATTAATAGTCTCGGAGAGTACGGATATGGACCGAGGGTTGGTTCTTGGGGGTCCACAGGACAAAGAAGGAGGAAATGGCATGGCTGGGTTTGCAGGTTGGGGAGCACCCCTGGCTGCAGGGATTAAGGGAGAGGAGGTAACGGCCCGGACCAAATCAAGGTGGGGGAGTGGTAGGGAGGCAGAGCTGAGCTAAGGATGGCCTGGCAAAGCACTGTCTTAGACCCTGCCCCATGGCATGGCAGAATGCAATGGTCAGGAGCCTGGCTTGGGCTTGGCACAATTGCATCCTGAACTGCCCAACACCCCAGAGCTCATCACCTTCCTCTTTGGCTGTTTTTCTCGTAGCCCCATGCAATGTACTAGCAGGTTTTAGTTTTGATTTGAAAAAACAACACACATAATAAAATTAAGTCCAATAATGTGGGAGTCTAGGTTTGATATGAGTCTTCTACATATGACCTGCATGGAGGAAATTTGTAGCTGCCTTAGACCATGTAAGGCGGGCAAACATTGGAACCAGCTCAGCAACAAAGGCAGGCATTGTGTGTGCATTGGGGATGGGAACTCCAGAGCTGTTTGGAGTCTAAGATGGGAGGTGAAGCCCACCATCTTCATGTCTAAAGCATGAGAACACAAGTGTGGTCAAGGTGACTGCACCCAAAGCCTCAATCTCTCTTCCCCAGATTAGGGGCTTCATCTTCTTTTCCTCTGTGTTCCCCATTCTTTCATTTCTTCCCCAAACATGCCCTTCTTCCTCCAGGCCTACTTTGTCACATTCGCTTGGCTTAAACACCCAGAGAGCCCCTCTAGAAGTGCTGGGATCCCGGTGACCAGAAAAGGAATCAGACTAGAGAGCTACCCCAGATCATGTGACCATCAGGGGACCATGACCGTCGTGGTGCAGTTGTGATTAAGGCTGACAAGGCCAGGAAAGCGGGTAACTGGCTAAGGTTGGTTTAGGAGGAGTCAGAATAGCTGGAGCCAGCTGGAGCTTGGAGGCACTAACTGCATGATGGACACAGACAGCGAGCACCTAAGGAATGATGCTTTTACCCAGTTCTTTTCTAGGGACTGGAACTAAGGGTCCTATCCTCCAGCTCTGAAGGATGTGGAGGATTTCCTTCTTCTCCAGAGTCTATGGACATAATTGAGATGACGCCTCCTGTTTCCTACTCACCTAGCCTGTACCACTGAGCAGAAAACACTAGAGAGGAAGGGAGAGGTGAGGCCTTAGGGTGCTTTTCTGGTGAATGGAGTGCTACAGCTCACGGGTCAAGGGGAGGACCCAGTGCTCTTGCGTAGCAGGTTTAAGCCCGTGTTTACTGACCCTCAGTTCCACCGACCTCTGTTTACTGATCCCCAGTTTCACCGTCCTCTGTTTACTGATCCCCAGTTCCACTGTCCTCTGTTTACTGATCCCCAGTTCCACCGTCCTCT
>NC_022029.1:25527926-25549558 GCF_000317375.1 Microtus ochrogaster
TTTACTGATCCCCAGTTCCACCGTCCTCTGTTTACTGATCCCCAGTTCCACCGTCCTCTAGTTACCTCTGCTACTTTGTTCTACTCTGGGTTGGGAATCAGCTAAGCTTTAGTTGGGACTGAGTAGGATCCACAGAGAGATGTGGAAGCTAAGCTGTGGGCTCCGTGGATTCTAGACATCCTCACATTGCATACTCTCATCTCATTGGCTGTGAGCACTGGTGAGGGCTTAGGGCAGCAGGCTCTTCTGCTGGAAAAAGGAGGAGGAAGGCCTGGCGTTCTTCAGCCGGCGTCTGTGGGCATGAATGATCAGGCATGTGTGGGGAGGACGCAGAAGTAGAACACACTGGTTATAACGAGCCCGGGCCACTCATGCAGACCTGTGGCCAGAGGTCAAGGGCATGGACAGACACTGGTCCCTGAAGACTGAGAGGTTGACCTTGGAGGCAGTTTGGGATCATTGAACACTGATTTAAGGAAAGCTTTTTTGTCACACTGTCTTGCCACAACCCAGGGACTACTTCTCTGCAGGAAGTGTATTCTTCACTGAGCAGGCAGTGACTTGACCCCAGCCGGTCCTCAGCTTCTCTGGCTCCATCAGTCTTGCGATTTCTCTCCAGGTGGTGATTTTCATCAGGAGCAGATGGTGTTCTGTGTGTTCGTGACATATTGCAAAGATGGCCTAGAAACTGGGTGCTTGTCTAAATCCTGTGATGCCCTAAGAGACAGACAGCCCTCAGGGTGGACCCATCCAGCGCCTGGGTGCGTTGCTAGAATTGTGCTATAGGACTAACACAGTGATGCCCAGGCCATACAATCTCGTTCTTAAAGGTCTGGCTTCTGTAATTTCCTAGCTCTGTTCACGGTGCTGCCTTGGAGGCTGCACCCTCTCTAGAGTCAGGGCATGTCCAGTTTCTTGCCCAGTACTGGCCACTTGAGGGGAGAAGGAGAAGCATGATTCTCTTGCAAGGACTGAAGAGTGTCTGAGCTCTGAGACAGGAGAACTACAAGTTGTAGGATAGACCTCCTGACTGCGCCAGCATCACTGGACCTCTCTGGCAGAGGAAGCCTAGACATTGATGGAATGCTATTTGTAAAGCTACGTGTGGTTAAACTTAACGGTGGCCCTGCAAGGTACTTATCTCCACTGAGGTTCAGAGAGAGAACTAGATTCTGATACCCAGAAGATTTCCACCATACTTCAGACCCAAGTCCCTTTGACCTTCGATCTGACATTGACATTGACCAGTATCTTCTTAGACACTGGCTGAAAGTGGCAAAAAGTTGGCGCTGGTATATACTGAATGTCAGAAGGTGCTCTTCTGGAAGAGACTGTTTCACTTGTCTGCAGCTCTGTGACAAATCTGTGATGTGGAGAGCATCATCTTTTCAGCCCAGTGACTCCCCTGCACACCAGAGGGCAAACCCATAGCTGATGCTCCTTTGGCTTTGACTGTGGACTTTGGGACAGACCAGAAGAATGCAGGTTTATGCCCCATCCATCCAGAAGGAATAGAAAGAAGGATCAGGGTTCCTCTTCTCTTGACCTTACCTAGAATGTTAATATCAAGGCAGGTCAGAGCATTCAGAAGTGGTGGTGTCAGGCTGTCTGGCCACCCAGGGGCCACTTCTCTATGGGAAGATGCTCATATCTAAAGCTCTGTGGGCAGTGGCTGTAAGCAGCCTTCCACTGCTCTCTGGCCTCCTCAGTCAAGTGGCCCCTCTCCACGTGGTGATTTTATAATCAGGATCAGATGACATTCTGCATGCTCATGGCAGAATATAAAGATGGCCCAGAACTGGGTGCTGGTCTAAACACTGAGATGCAGCACAGGAAGAAGGTATGGGTTTCGTGGATGACCCTGGAAGCTTTGCATCAGTTTCTAATATAAGACATGAAGAAGAAACACTGAGATCAGAGCCTGTGTGTACGCTTCCTCCTGTTGGGTCCATGGAGCTATCTACCTCGACCTCCATGCAGAATGAGTATAAAAGTCTGGAAGGACTCATGCACAGGGATGAAGTTCTGGTCCTCCCTGCGGAGTGGTACTGTGATAAGTACCCAAGATCGGTCTCGCTCGGCAGGTTGGCGTCTTGAACATGTTTCCTAACAGGTATCTTTAGACAGCCTGCAAATTCAGGGACACATCAGGGATGCACATCCTCCTTAAAGGGGAAAGACGGTCCTTAGTTTCCAGCCTCTATATCCAGGTTTTACCAGAGAGCAAAATTTAGCATCCATGACTGATGCTCACAAAAGCTCAAGCAGACACTTAGAAGGGGTTTCTGCAGGAGGAACATTACCATGAGGTTTCTCCCTCCTAAAAATGTCAAAGGCGTGGATTTGAGTTATACTCCAGCTTATTGCTCCGTGGAGAGGAGGTGTTCCTTTTATTTCCAGTGAAAGAAAGCTCGGTATTGTACTTTACAAATAACCAATATTTATTGTCTCTTTCCCATGCGTTGGGCACAATGCTAGCGAGACATTGGGGAATTGGGTTGCCATAGTGCACAGCCCATCAGCCAGGCTGTGGGGAAGGAACCTCGTGTGTACTCTGAGGTGGGAGGATGGATCCTTGAGGGTGTGAGGCGAGAGCTTTTGTGGAAAGCAGTTAAAGACAGCCCCTTCTCCTCTCAGGTACCCTGAGACTCTATGGGAGTCAGCTCTCTGTTGAGAGTAGATTCTCTGGGGAAGCTGTTATCCTCAGCCCAGTGAGGGAACCAGAACTGGGAACTTCTTGGAGAAGGTAGGCTGTGTCCTTTGTTCAGGGAGTGTCAGGCGCCTGAGTAGTGTGCAGGGTATAGGAAAGAACCTCAAAAGCATTCAGAGTGACCTTTCTGAGCATGCCAGTGACAGTGGTACAAAGACCACTGCCCGGAGGCCCACCAACATTTGAGAATCACAGAGTTGCCCTCCCCGTGCCAGAGACTATGGTGAATGCCTGGATTTGCTGCAGTCCGGGGGCTCTCCCCAATTCCTGGAAGCACAGCACTGCCCTTGGAAGAACTAGTCTCACTTCCAGATGCTGAGATCTTGCAGGAAGCCTGGGCTCATCCTTAAGGACTCTGAGGCAGAGCAAGGGATAGAGGCACAAATAGATTCTCTAAGACAAAGCACATCTGCCTTTTGCCCCTTCTGTTTGAAGGTTTTATGTGCATTGAAATTGTGCCCGCAATGTTGAAATAACTTGATAGGGGGGAAGATCCTTGGAAATAAATAAGCTTTAAGGAATATATTTATTACAATGATGAAGAACGGAAAAGAAAACTGCTGTTTGAGAGCTCACTGAGAGAATGCTTGATCCTCTCTCCTGTTCATCTTATTCAACCGTCTCGGTCACTATTGAAGCTGCCAGGGACAGGATGGAGTGCGGAGTCTGGCTGGACCACAGGAGTGCTTAGGAAGCTGGTCCTGGCAGATGTAATGTCATCTTGACCTCTCCAGAGAGCTGCTGGGGCAGAAGGAGGCCCGGCCTGATTCCAAGTTTCTTTGCCTGGCTCTGACGACTGGGGTTCTAAATGCCATGCAAGAAAGATTGCAACTTTGGAGTAAGTGTCGGCAGAGTGGACATGGAGACTGGCCCTTCAGTGGTACCAGGGACCTAGCCAAGGTTCCCAGACTGAGAGCTCTTGCCTAGCTACTGTGTGCATTAGCATGAGGAGGCTTAAGGCGCCAGAGACTGATTCCTTCGCAGATCTGCCTGGAAATCCCGAAGCCAGGTGTTGGCAATGCAGTGATCCCTCTGAAGCCTCTGAGAGCGAGCTGGCGAATCCCACTGTCAATTTGATTGGACTGAGAGAGTGCAGATTAGCAAAGTGCATCCGGGGGTTGTCTCTGAGGGTGTCTGGGAGATGAGGCAGATCTTGAGGGCTTAGACCTGATGAGCGGTTCAATCCATCTGATGGAATCGAACGGGAGGGGACTGGCAGGGCTAGGTGGGAGGGCGGACGATGGGGCTTGTTTGGGGGAAAGCTGGGCACTGGTGAGGTGTGTGCTGGAGGGCTTGGCCCCATGTGTTAGCGCCCCTGGGTTTTTGTGCCAGGGGCATATTGGAGTGAAGCTTCTGAAGCTGAACCACATAACTTTCCCTCCTTCACTATTCTTTGGGTATTTAGCTGCAGTACTAATCTAGTGAATACAGGAGTGCTCCTTATTTATTCCTGCTTCTGGAGGCCCAAGTGTCCTTGGTTTGTGGCCTCTGGTCCTCAACCTCTGCTTTCGCTGTCACGTTGTCATCTTCCCTCTAGGCAAGCCTCTGTTTCTGTGACTGTCTTTAAGGACACTTGGGTACAGGGGTATGCAAATCTCAAGCTGATTGTATATGCAAAGACTCTTCAGACAAGGAAGTATCCAGAGATCTGGGGAATGTCAGGAAGGCCAATCTAAATGGAATTATCCCAATTGACAAAAGAGCATGTGATAAAACCAACAGCAGGCAGGTAGGTACACTACTCCCCGTGCTCTGCTCTCCCTATGGCTACCACCTAATCTGCTCTTTGGTTGTGTGACAATCTCCTTAGGATTCTGTAAAGAAAGCAGTCTGATCAAGTTGTAAGGAACAAGACAATAAGCACTCCTCCTGGCCTCTGAATCAAGTCCTGTCTCCAAATTCTTATCTTGTTTGAGTTCCTGCCCTGACTTAGCTCACTGGTGGGCTGTGGTGTGGAAGTGGGAGCTGAAATAAACCCCTTTCTCCAAAGTTGCTTCTGGTAATGGCATTTCATTACAGTAATAGCAGCCTTAACTAAGACCACTTGGAAATGGAAGAACCTTGTGGATCTCCTAAGTTTTAGGGACTTCCTGAGACTTGTGAGTTGTTTACATTCTTCAGAATGGAAGGTTTCAACTCAGAATAAATTGCTACACAACTCCTTCACTGTGGGTTTGAAACCTGACTACAACAATCCATCGTATCAGTCTCTGCTATCTTGATTCATCAGCCCTAGCAATGAACCCATCTATTTTAGGAACTTTTTTTTTTCCTATGTTGTTCTAACATAGTATACCTTAGGGCCCTTGGCCCCACTCCAGGCTAGTACCACCAGGGTATGAGTGTCACATGGGCACATAGGCTTTGACTTCCAACTTGTTTGGTTAGTGTTAATTGCTGAATTGGCAGGATCTAGAGTCACACGGGAGATGTGCCTCTCAACTTGCTTTGTGAGGTGTTATCTTGATTATATCAATGAATGTGGGAAGAGCCATCTTTACCATGTGAGGGTCCTTTGTTGTGGTCAGCTGATCCCAGACTGAAGAAAAGGGAGAAAGGGAACTGAACATGTTCCCGCTCACCTCTCTCTGCTTCTAACTGTGGATACAATGTGATCCGACGCTCTTGTTGACTTGACACTCCCAATGGGATTGATGGCGTCTTGAACTGTGAGTTCAACAAGCCCCCTTCTCGCTTAAGTTACATTTGTGGGTTGTTACATTCATGAGCTGTTTTATGAAAGCAACGGAGAAGGCAGATGTGTCTGCATGCCTGTAAGTCCCTACCCCGTTGGAAATTCACAGCTATTCTAGCAGCCCTGGAGCATCTGCTCTGCCTCTTGTCCTAGCTCAGCACGACCACTTCCTACCTGAGACACTGGAGAAATCATCTGCCATCAATTGATGTCATTACTGTCACCATCTTGGTATTTTAGAGTTCGGTTTTTTTAATATAGTCGCTAAGATTATTAATTCTATTTGTTTTGAAAAGACTTTTTGCTTTCATTTGCTAACAAAGCCAGGCATCACCCTCTCTTCAGTCCTCACCTATCCCCTTGTGGGCTTCAAAGCCGGTTTCCATGACTGCTGCTTCCCCTCCTACCAAGCGTGTTAACCCCACGACACACACAGTCCCACAGCTGGCAGAAGTCTTACTCCATGCTGTGCAATCGGTTCTTTGGAGAAGGTAGCATTTCCTTGGAACAGCCCCAGAGCCTGGCCTTCTTCAAGCTACTGAAGGTCACCTGCACACAGCCTGCCCCGTAGCTGGCAGCATGGTGAGGTTGTCTCAGCATCACCATGGAGACCTCTCAAATGGGCAGAGTATAAGAGGCTCTAAGAAATGGAAGCAGGGATGCCTGGTCATACATTGGTCAGGGTTCAGACAGAAGGTCAGTCAGGGATGTGAAAGAGACCTAGAGGGCAGATAGCCTGGAAACACATGTTTATTGTGACAATGGCTGTCACCATGACAACCACCGCATGTGTTCGCTGGTGCAGGAAAGCAGTCTACCCTAAATACCCTTTGAGGTAGTCTCTTGCCTTTTCTTTTTGAGACATGGGAAGTTGGAGTGGCTTCTGGATGTCAGCATGTCTGGCTGGAACTCGGGCCTCTCTGTCTTCAAATTGCTTAGGTTCTTTATAGTGGCAGGTACTGGCCAGCCATACTGGAAGCATGTGAGGATTCGCAGACTGAAAACACCGGAAGGAATCATTTAAGTCTTAGGAGGGTGACAGAGTGCAGCATAGCTCCAAGGCTCCAGCCTCAAACAGTGGAGGGAGGAGGCCGTAGCTGCAGTAGTTTTATCGTGCCTCTTGGCGGAAACCCCGTATGTTGGTATAAGTGAGGAGGTATAAGGGACTCAGGCTGAGAGGCACTGTGCAAGGCACACAGAGAAGCTGAGTACGGCGTTAGGGGGCTGTTTGCTGCTTCCTTAGGTAGCATGTCACCATGGGCTTCACATTTTTTATCATCCATCAGGAACCCAAGGGGATTTAAAAACAGCATCTAGGACATGGCCATTGCTCAGGAGAAAATGGCTGGATGGAACCCTGGGCAATGCGGAATCCAGCAGTGCCAGGCGTCAGGAAAGCAGGCGACTGGGTGGAAAAAAGGCAACAATCCAGCTCCAGATAGACTGAGTTTGCATCAGCTGCAGATGTAGGCATCCCAAAGCATCTGCCGAGTCTCCATGGACTGTTTATGGACAAAGGTCAGAGTACGGACTTTGTCCTATCTTCAGGAGCCTTCAGTTCACCCTAGTGTTAGGTGCAGAGACAAAACATAAAGAGTCAGAGTCCTGGAAGATAAAGCAGACCTGGATAGGAAAATCCAAAGAGGGAGAGCCAGAGAGCAGTAGTGGGGAGCAGGGAGCAGTAGTGGGGAGCAGGGAGCAGTAGTGGGGAGCAGGGAGCAGTACTAGAGCATCTCTGGGACAGTCTGATGGAACTGGCTGATCAGATGCACATTCACATACAAGGGTTCTTAAACCTCTCTCCAGGCCTCTGGGTTTTAATTTCTCCTATCCACAGAGTATCATGCGTACCTTCGAAACACACCTTTCCTTGCGCTGACTCCAAATGTGTTTCACATTTGCCCCCTGGTTTTACAGGCTCCTGGATCCTTTCCTTCCAAAATGCCTGAGCCAGTGTTAGGAGCTGCCTCCCGCAAAGTGTTAAACAACAGAGGAGCCTGGCAGACTTCCAAGGCACCGAGGCTGCAGGCAGGCAAGCAAGCTGGCTGGCCCCACCAGGGGAGACATTTGCAACCCCGGTCGATGGAGACACAGAGGAAAAGGTTGGCCTTTCTGGAGAGGTTTCTCCCATGCACAGGCTGCCGGCTTCAGAGCCATTTTCTCATAAAGCCCAGACTCAGCCGTGAAAGGCTATAATCTAAGGGCTTAAAAATGCCAAATCCAATCCTGGGGGATGGAGAACACAAGATGAACTGCTCTCTGGTCTGGCGTTGGGAGGAGAGCACCGTGGCTTCCCTTATCTGCTTGCTGTTAACCCAGCACTAGCCGCTGCAGGGAGCAAGGGCTTCTGGTTTATCACCTGGCCACCTGGAAGACACAAAAGTCAGGGCCCCTGGTGGGCAGCCACTGCTCTGTGGGTCATTTTGCACTTCTGTCAAGGGCAGATAAGAGCTGCCCCACTCCACTTGGAGATGTGTGGAAGAGAGATGTGATTTGAGCAGTGTATGCATTTTATAAATTGAAGCAATCTGGGCAATCAAGGTAATATACATGTTGCCTGTTTGGGGTGTAATGTCTTCTCTTATAGCTAGACCGCTCCCGTGGGTTTGTTAGTTCTTTGAAACCAGTCCTCTCTGTGAACACATTATTTTTTTATATAGTTTTTGCTTTTTCCTTTTGCTTGAACCTAGAATGATGTAGTATGTCTATTTTTGAAGACTGCTCTCAATAGCCAGGTAGTGGGTACTTTTGGGGGGGGGGGTTCATGGGCATGAGCTGAGGCACAGACATGAGCAAAATGATAAAATAATGGGAGGGGGTAGAGGATTCTTAAATTCCACTTCTAACTATTGAGCCCCACACAGCAGAGACTCCTAGATTTGAACCTGTGTTCTTGAATACCCAGAGATCTCCACAGCAACCAGTTTTTTAGACCACTAAAGACCTCCGCCTACTCGCCAGCTCTGGCCATGTCTGACTTTCCTGCTAAGTCTTTATCAGATCCGCTCAGGCATTCTTACAAGTTGCTTAGTCGGGAGAAATCAAAGCCCTTCTATGTGTTTATTTATGTATTTATTTTTCACGTTAAGTACACAATCAGGTTGACATTTTGAGAATGCTGGACACGGTTTTAAAAACAAAGCACCATGTGTCATCTCATCCTAGAGAGATGAGGTCACTGTAAGTATTCGTTCTGAGGAGTTCTGTCTTCACGGGTGTTGTTAGCTGTTCTTTCATCTGTATGGAGTGCTGACCAAACACTTGAAGAAACAGCTCCAACAAAGGACTCATTCTATGCCATGCTTTTAGAAGGTTCAGCCTATAGGTGCTTGGCTCCACTCCCTTGAGCAGAGCATCATGTTGGTAGGACCATGCCATAGAGGAAATACCTTTACCACATGGCAGACAGGAACCGTAGACAGAGAGGAAAGGCTGATTCAGAGGCATGCCTACTCTTCAGCCTGCTCCCGCCAATTAGGTCCCACATCCTGAAGTCTCCAGAACCCCCAAAATAGCACCACCAGTTGGGACTGAGTGTTCTATACATGAATCTATGAAAGGCTTCCATTTTCACACTCTAATAATTTTGTCTTTGGTCCCCAAAGTCTAATGACCACCTCCATAGTGCTGGATGCTTCTAGTTTGTTTCCAAGAGTCCAAATCTTTTTTAAAGATCTTACAATTCTTTACTTTTTGACAGTTTCATGCACATACATAGTGCACTGTGAGTATGTTTATCCCTTTACTTCCTGTCAGCTCCCTTCCTTTCCCATTGACCTCTTCTCCACAGCCTCTGCCCTCTAGTAGCTATACCCCTGAAGAAAATGACACCACCCTTGCCACCACCCTTGATTCCCCACTCCCCCTATTAACCATTAATAGCTAATAACACTTCAGAAGGTCTGGGGCCTCAGGAATAATTCCTCTGCTGCTCACAGAATATCGAATGCTTAGTCCTGTGAGGCCTGTGGACCCCTCTGCATCATGGATGTCAAAGGGTCCAGTTCTAGGCAGGTGTCCGTTGCTGCTCTGTGTTCACGAGTGCGGTGGTTGTGACATACTCCGGTTGACAGTGCTTTATGGCACTCCCCCAGCTCTTAATTCTTTCCTCCCATCTTCCTGGATGTCTCCTGGGTTTGAGAGCTGAGATAGATGTCTCATTTAGGAATATGCACTCAACACTCCCTTATTACCAGCATTTAGACCAGATGTGAGTCCTTGTCTGAGCTATCACTCTCTGCAGAGGCTCAGAGCAGAACTAGTCTATAAAACAAACCTTTAGAAGGGAGTTTGAGAACAGTCGCACTTAGGGAAAGAACAGTAGTATATTCCAGGCATAGGCTTTTGACCAGGTTTATAGTACCAGATATGTATTCCCCTCCATGGAGCAGGCCTCTGATCCAATCACAGAGTGATTGGTTACTTTAAATCATCATGCCACTATTGCATCAGTGAGTGTAGTGATACTTTGTCTGTGATCTAACAAATAAAGCTTGTCTGAAGATTAGAGTGTGGAGCCAAGCCACTAGTTAGCCACAGAGACCAGGCAGTGGTGGCACACACCTTTAATCCCAGAACTCAGGAGGCAGAAGCAGATGGATCTCTGTGAGTTGAAGGCTTCCCTGGTCTACCTGAGATTGATCTGGTCTCAAATAGAAACAGAGCTAGGTGGTGGTGGCTCACACCTTTAATGCAAGTACTTGGGAGTTACATGCCTTTAATCCCAAATCTAGGAAGGAGACAGGAAGGGTTATGGCTGGTTGGAGAGAGGAATGTAAGGTGGCAAGAGGCAGGAGCTCAAAGCATTCAGTCTGAGGATCCCTAGAGACAGGATTGCCCATTTGGTCTGAAGATTCAGTAGAGGTAAGAACTAGTGGCTGGCTGCTCTGCTTCTCTGATCTTTTAGCATTTACCCCTATATCTGACTTAGGGTTTTTATTATTAAGACCAGTTAGAATTCAAGCAAAAAGTGAGCACATCTTGTTAGGTATGTTAGTACTGCAGTTTGCATGGTCTATAGCTGGAGGAGACTATAAAGAGTTTTGTTCCCCAGCAGCCCGCACAGCCCTGTCCTACACTATGGATGTTAGCCAACAGAGAGAACTTCAAGTTCAGTGACAACTTAATTCCAAGAGTTCAATCTCGACCAACCCATCGCTGTTCAAAAGTTCAACTCCAGAATCTCTGAGACTCATGGACATCTCTTAGGTGTAAATCATAATTTATGAACTTCCAAAACACAGTAACACAGAGTAGATGCCCTCATTATGAACAGAACAGGAGAATAAAAGGATTGGACCTCAGCAACACTGAAGTCTAGCAGTGCAAACACTAAACCCTATGTTTCCGTGTCTGACATGTGGAGTACACGGTGCCATGGTGTGAGCTCCACAGCCTGGGGAATCCCACTACTACTTCTTTATCCTTTGTAACCAGCCTTTCCTTGTGCTGACTCCATTTGCTTCCTATAGGTTTTCTCGGCAGACTTTCTACATTCCTGGTGTCTCTAACTTCCTGGACACTCCACTGCGAACCAACTATCAGTGCATCTATGAAGCATTGTCTACAGAGACTCTGATCCTATTATGCATCACCTTACTTCCAAGATTTTCACTGTAGTGTGGGCAGAAATAATATGAAATTAAAAGCCTGAAGGGCCAGATTACATAGGGAACACAAATTCTGCTACCAGCTCATGTAGTGACTGCTCTCCTCTCCCTGGACTAAGGCTGCTCCATCACCAAATACCTGGGTGATCGAATGCCCTGTAGTGAGCATAGAGAAACAACTCCCTGGTTCTCTGTAAGGAGCATACACCATACTCTTCTCACGGAGTCTTTCAAAAGAGCTTACTCTTTGATCCTTGAGCCTTGATCCTAGGTGGGGTCTAGCCAATTCCAGAGATTCCCTCAGGTGTCTTCCCTACTGCCTTTTTGAAGGCACATGCCTTCTTCATGGAGTAACTAAGCTCCTCCACAGTCAACCCTTCACACCCTTATTTTCTGGCCAACTTGTGATGGAGGAAGGCCATTGGTTAAATAAAGAAGCTGCTTGCCCTGATAGGTTAGAACGTAGGGGGAGGAGTGAACAGAGCAGAATGCTGGGCGGAAGAGGAAGTGAGGTCAGACTCCACAGCTCTCCTCTCAGAGAGAGACATGATGCTCCACTCCTGCGGGCAGAGGCGAGAGCTCTGCTCTCTGAGGCACACGCGATGAAGCTCCGACCCAGGATGGACGTAGGCTAGAATCTTCCCGGTAAGCGCACCTTGGGGTGCGACACATATGATTGGAAATGGGTTAGTCCAGGTGCGAGAGTTAGCCGAGAAAAGGGCTAAAGCTAAAGAGTCAAGCAGTGATTAAAAGAATACAGTTTGTGTGTTGTTATTTCGGGCATAAGCTAGCCGGGCAGGCGGCCAGGGTGCTGGGGACGGAGCCCCGCCGCTTATATTACTACAAACTTGTAACTTTTTCAGATTGTCATAGTCTTCTTTTTGCTCATCACCATAGTGAAAACCTGGCTAAACCAGCTCACACCAGCCTTGCCACAGTCTGAATCCAATTCCCCGTGGAATTTTTATGGTCATCTAAACAGAAAGCCTTGTGAGTCAGGTTTTCACTACCTGACTACTGATGGATATTCTAGTCTTCCAAGATTATACAAGAGTCACCCTGTATGTTCTGTTTATTATATTCTATGTTTTCTCTAATCCCTATCTCTAAGATCTTCCAAATTCCTTCCATGAACTGGTCCAAGGGCTTAGGAATCACACGCTGGTCTTATCTCAGAAGCAGTTACACTTTTATGATATAATTTTCTGTGTTTAGAGAATTTTTTTTTTGTTTCTGCCAATTGGCTGAGCAACTTGGACAGAATCCACTCCACAAAGTTGTCTTCTCGCTTCTGTGGGCTGTGGCACAAGCACCCCTGCCCCATCATACACACAGACACAATGATAACAATAGTTAAGCTTTCTTTAAAAGGAGGAAATACAGCAGCTCATGGCTTCAGTGGGGTCAGGAGTGCATTGTATTCTTGGGCATAGCGTCATGGTGTATGAACTTATGGAAAAGCCTGATCATTTTGTAGTGAATGAGAAGCAGAGAGGAAGGGATGGGGGGGGGGGCGCGGCTTCCACAGCCACCCAGGATATCACCAGTGGGTGGGACCACACGGTCAACATGTGACTATATGGAGTCACACTGTCAACCACAGCAGTCACTACGCGTGTCTCTGTGACCATCTGCTGTGTTGTGGCTTCATGAAGTCCTGTGCAGTTTTAAATATCTTAGTCTTCCCGTACCTTCCACCAAGGATCATTTGTAGTATTATTCTAGTGGCTGATTAATATTTCAGCTAAAAAGGCATTTTCGTCCTTTTGTCTTGGCTCTTTATGTTTCCAGTAGAATACGCAAGGCTCTCTACCATCCTCCAGTGTGTTTGGTTGTTTCTGGGCCTTCATCTGAAATAGCAGCTTCAGCGCACAGGGTTGCCAGTGATTCACACGAAGAGCACAGCATAACATACAGCAGTTCATACGTGACAAGTACTTGTTGCCCATGAATGGACTCTGCTGTCTTCCCGTGCAGATGTTTGAAATGATGATGCAGTGAGATACATCGCATGAGAATCTTTATTTTTGTTGTTAATTGATGGAAAATTCTGCAACAAAATGCTGATAATCAGAAACTGTTGGTGTTTATATGAACTTGGATTAATTTGTCAAATTTTAAAATAGAAATGGCATCTACTAGTTTTCTTATGACCAGCATATGAAATTACTATTTATTTCCCTTCTTCCCAAATACTCACTTGCATTTATTTTCCTGCCTATCAGTTCCATAGGCACAATGATACATAGCTTTTAATTTGAACTATAACTCTAGTGGATGAGAAAAATTTTGTATCTTTATTAATAGTTTATATTTTCTGTGGGCTATTTCTTTTCATTCCCAGTGATTCTTCCCTTATTTCTTTGTGAAACTTCTCTGCGCTTTGAGAAAGCTGATCTCTTACACACAGCAAATACTCATTTGCTCCTGCCATTTAATTTTGCCATGATGCTTTGTATATACAAAACTTCTATGTTTTTCTGTAGTGGAACTCACCTGGCTCTTTACGATGCGTGAAGTTTTATGGAAGAGCATTGGATTGATTTTTTCTCACTCCCAACTATTGATAGCAAGGGCTCATAACCGAGAGATTGCCCTTTATTGAAGGACCCTGAGTGTCCCCACTGCAGAGAAAGGATCCCCTATTTCTTGGTATGAACGGATTGCAGATAAGCCATTTACAAGACCGAGTCTGTTGGGCCTCACATGGGGGGGGGTCAGGGTTGTGGTTTGGGGTACGGGCAGTGGTGAATCTAAGGCCCCTCGATATACACACCTGTCCTCTCAGAATCCATCTCAATCCCACATTCCTGATGTTTTACCATCTGTCGCCAGGCCTCCCTCCCTGAAATAAGTCAGGGGCTTGAATTAATTTCTTGCTGCATTTGCTTGGCCCTTCATTTATTCCATATGTTCACCGCCTTCATGCACAGCCGTTCCTTTAAGGTTGCACCGCGGCTCCCTATTCCAATCCCTTTCCCTGGTCCACAAAGTATGCTTTATTGTCCTTATTAATCCCTCCACTGATACTACCGCAAATGCTATTATTTTTCAAGAGAATTAGGGCAATTTTTAAAGACCTCATTATTTTATGTGGGCGAAATAAAATGAGTTGTCTTCCAACGGACCGAGTCCTTGCCAAATTTGTGTTTTAGTAGAATTCTCGCTCCCCAAGACTTGGCCTGTTTTCAAAAGCCTGGACTTGATTCATTAATAAACAGAACTTCTGTAGGGACCAGAAAATCTAGAAGGGTCCTAGAGAGTCTTGAATAAGAGCTGTAATTCCAGTCCCAACCCTTGTTCTGAAAGTTTTGGGGTGGATTCTCCATGGATGTCTGTGGGGTCCCTTATGTGTGATCAGTGAGATCCTTGCAGGGAGGGAAACTGCAGATCATGTGGTACAGACCCACTTGCCACTTGCTCCTCACTGACGTGGATGTTTTGGGTCTTCTTCTGAATCCAGAACAGTCCAAGTAGTGTTCAGGTCAAGGGGCCTGTGAGTAAGGATGACTCAAGATGTCTTTGCATGCAGGCTTCTTGGCATCAAGGTCTTGCTGGTGGCTCTTCTGGTTTTAACACATATAACTGCTTTTCTAACACTGGATCAAAGAGCTAAACATTCTCAGGGGCATCAGGAAGTACACCACGGGAATCCCAAATGATTCTGTGGTACTCTAGAATCAAAATTCTTTCCCTGTTTGATATTCCAAACTCTTCCCAGAATGAGTTCTTCAGGCAATTATATCATGAGCAACACTCAGTGAGGCACCGACTTCGCCAATGTCATAAGACTTATCGGACGATGACTCAGTATTTGCCTAGTCATGGGTCACAGCTTGAAGCCATGTGGGCTGCTCAGCAGCAGAGGTTGAACAGTGGGTTGTTGGGAAACCATGAAGTGAGGAGACCTTAAGGCTTGGAGTGAGTCGGGAAACAACCTGTTCAGCCAATTTGCATGTTTCTTGCTCAGTATATGTTCCTATACTATAAGGAAACACCAAGGCTGGGTGGTTTATAAGGAAAAGATAATGCATCTAGGGTCTTTTGTGGCCCCACATTGCAAGCGGCATGATGTTGGCTCTAGTGAGACTCTTCTTGCTGCACAATGCCTTGGTGGATGGCATCACGGTGAGAATATGTGAGGGGGGGCAGATGACATCACTGGATGAGAAGTGGCTGGAGAGGGGGCAGGTGTGCTTCCTCTATGGCGATTTTCTCATCTCATTAAGTCAGTATCCCAAAAGAACCATTTTTGTCCCTCCCCAGGACAGTGTCTATGACTTACATGTTCTACTTCCCAAATGCCCCCACCCTGTGTTACCACACCAGGAATAAAGACTCCAGCATATCATAAACCCCTACCCCATGGAGGATAGGAGTAGCTTCTATTCTAAACAAAGCCAGCATAGGATAAGCCCCTCCAGGTTGAAATGGCCTCAAAGGTTTTGTCCCAACCAAGCAACGCTGTCCCAACCCACGTTGCTCCTCTTTCCGGGTTCTCGGGTACAAGACTGCAGAAGCACCCTATGTACTGAAGAGTGAGGTGCAGAGAAGACTCTGAGGGGACAGATGGCCCCTCAGAGGTCCGGCCTTAGGGCTGGTCAGGCTCTGATTAGCTCCTGCGAGGTTGCTGACCTTGCCTAGCTGCTCAGACCTGGGTATACAGTGGGGCAGTAAGGTAGCCTCCTGTACTAGGGGACATTATCTGAGCTATCAGAGATATGATGTCCGGATCATATGGAGTGGACATAATCCGGTTTCCTTTCTTTCTCCCTTCCCTTCTTTCCCTGGAGTGGTCACAGCTCTCCTTTTTGCAACAGAGTGGGGCTGAGTGCTCCCGTTTGGTCTCTAACCCCAGAGGGGAGTTTACACAGCCTAATTACCCATAGTTCTCTCCATGTCACCACTTCCTCTGGGAACCTGTTTCAGAGGAGCCTCTGATGATCAGTTAGTACCACTTCCCTAAGGCCCAAGTACAAACAATGGTGCCAGCCTTGCTCTGCAGCCAGGCTTCCAAGTATCAGCAACCTGGGAAGCTAAACGACCATCAGATGCACAAGGAAGCAAGGGGAAGCTTACCTGAGGCACACAGGGTCTGTGGAGGACAGGGACATGAGTGTTCCACTAAGTCTTTCGGGGGTCAAGTCAAGGAGCCGATCTTAGGGCCGCACCAATGAGTTGTATTGTCGGGCCCCAGCGTGGAATAAATCTAAAATGGTCTGACAGTGGCTATTCAACAGTAAGGGGTCTGTATGTGCTCCTGCGGGTCGATATGTCTGCATATCGCATGCGCGAGAGCACACACACACACACACACACACACACACACACACACTGTAAAAACCTTTTATCTACTCCGCTCCTCCCACTGATCAGTCCAGCCTTTTAGCTCCTCCTCTTCCTCCACAAATAGCAACAACATCTTCCTCCTTGTCCTATCCTTTCAAACCCTCTTTTTCTTCAGTTGCCCCCCCCCCCAAGCCCTTGAACTTGGCCCAGCCCTGACTTGTGTCCCTATCACCAAAGTTCTTCAAAATTCTAACCTCTTCTGGAACACTACCCACCCACAATTTGGCTGTGAAGGACCAGGCTGGCCTCGAGCGAGGGGCAGAGTCAACTTAGAAAGTGCTCTGGTTTTAATCTCGGCTGCTACCCAAGTGGGACCTCGGGCATGATGCCAACCTTCTTAATAACTGAGGAAAGGGAACAAGTGGAGAGGGTGCAGGCGGGGAGACAGAAGATGTGCTGGGCTGATTAGACTCCATCCAAAGAGCAGGTCTTTGCTCTGGAACTGGGATGGGGAAATGCAATCAGTCACCCTCCTTGTGTGTGTTTGAGGAGAGAGAGAGAGAGAGAGAGAGAGAGAGAGAGAGAGAGAGAGAGAGAGAGAGATCATTTATTTGCTAAAATCGTCTTTTCCTGTTCTTAGTCTAGTGATTTGCTAATTCTGTGTTTAATAATACACGGGAAACTGGAGGTTTTCAAGATTGTAGCTACTGCTTCCTCTCTGAAGACTTAAGGCAACCATCCCTAGGAGAAGTGTTTTTTTTTAATATTTATATTCATTTTCTTGAGACTGTTGGGTATTGGCTCTGCTTCACGCTGGCTGTGAGTTGATGACCCAGAGTCTCGGGGTCTCTCCTTGTGGATTTTTATTGTTCCTGCTTCAGACAGTCATATCTTCACCCAATGTTCATTTTTCTCCTTCCTCCCTTAACTGTAAATTCTTAGTTGAGCATCTGGTCCTCTAAAATAAGGATCTATTTTGTCGCTTTCTTTGTATCTAAGAGTGACTAGGGAGAAAGGCGCTGGTCCAAGAGGCTTAAGCAAAAGGTTCAAGCCTAAATACCAAGCAGTGCGGTTCTAATGGTGACAGCATGCAGGTCCCAGTGGTGACAGCATGCAGGTCCAGTGGTGACAGCATGCAGGTCCCAGTGGTGACGGCATGCAGGTCCAGTGGTGACGGCATGCAGGTCCAGTGGTGACGGCATGCAGGTCCCAGTGGTGACAGCATGCAGGTCCAGTGGTGACAGCATGTAGGTCTCAGTTCCCTTCTTCTTTGCTGTTGGTCACAGCATGCGAGTTGTAGTTCTAAATTACATGTGGGGGATAACAGTGTGCCATCTCCCCCCCCAAAAAAATAAAAAGAAAGAAACCAGAGTCTCTGATATGTGTGGAGCCAGTAACTTAGAATTAGCCATCTAATTTCTGAATTTACCTTATTTTGGATAAATTGTCCCTGGGTCTTTTTTTCACCTAGGCATTTTCAATGCTCTCCAAGGCACATGGTAGAGATGGTCCCAGTGTGGAAATGGTAAAAAGAGATAAAGGCAAACCACTACACGTCGTCACAGTTTAGTCCAAAATGCCACCCATGCACTTCCGTGTTTAAATGCTCGTGGCATCCCTGTGGACGGTCGTGGAGCCACTGAGGCAGGGGATTTGGCTGGCAGAAGTGGCTGTGTCCCTGGAGGACAGCCTTCTAGGGTTGTAGCCTGGAATTGCTTTCTGTGTGATTGCTGGGCTGGGAGAGGCTGTGCTGTATGTTCTAACCAATATGGTTTGGGCTGCCCCTGACACTGTGTCTTCTCTGCCGTCACAGTCTGTATTCCTGAACCACAGGCCAAACAGACCGCTTCTCCCTTACATTGGTACTCTCTCATGCTCTGTTTTGCTTTTTTTCTTCTCTTCAGTGGTGAGAAAAGTAACTAAAGACAGAAAATTGGTACCCAAAGTGGTACCAACTGCTGTAATAACTCTATGTGGTTTTTAGGCCTATGGAACGAGTTTGATGCTGTGTTGAATCAGTGAGCTAGAGATGCTGGGATTAATGCTTTATGGGCTATTCTGGGAATGTGGAAGACCAGAATGGAGTAGAAACAAGAAACTAAAGACAACCGGGCTAGTGAAGTTTTACACAAAAACAAGGGCTCTGTTGGGGGGTAGCTGAGCGGCCACTCGCATTGCATCCTAGCAAAGGATTTGGCTGAGTTCTGGTTTTGTCCTGAAATCTTGAATTGAAACTCAATTCAAAATTAATGCACCAATAATTTTTTGGTGAAAGAAATTCCAAGACAGCATGGTAGTTAGGCTGTGGCATGGTTGCTGCAAATTGTGTTTAACCAGATCTATATCAAGACTGCAGAGCCCAAACAGAGCAGAAAAATGCAACCAAAAAAACTTTGCAGTTTGGCAGAGAAAGGCATGTGGTCACTTAAAGTTGTAGACGAAGCGATTGTAATTGGTAAGGGCATCGGTATCATTAAAGAAAAAGCACACATCTTTTCTGGGCCGATGGGGATGGGGGCTATAGAGTGAAACTTGATCACCCACAGGAAGTTTCATGGTGTAAAAATGCAAGCCCGTTTGGAAAAGTTTCCTTTAAAGGGATAGTGACTGGTGAAATAGAGCCTCTGAGGTGCCTTGCTCACATAGAGACAGCTAGGTTAAGGTTGTCCAGGCTCAGCCTCATAGGCACCCATTCATAGACTGCGGCAACCGGGGTTCAGGCGCTCGAGCATGCATCTCGAGCTGACAACGGAATTTGGCATCATCCATGCAGTGCTGGTTGTATAGGCATGCAGGATGCAGGAGTCACAGAGTAAATGAGGCTTGTGCCAATGTTGCAGAGGATGGTTGACACAGTGTGACAGTTAATGCTTGTCAGCTTGGTGTACCCAAGAAGAAAGAAGAACCTCGGGTTGGGCTGCGGGCATGACTGTGAGGTATTTTCTGAGTTGCTGATTGACCTAGGAGGATCCAGCCCACTCTGGGTGGCATCCTTCCTAGGCATAAGGAAGTTAGCCCAGCAAGCCAGTAGGCAGAGTTCCTCCACAGCTTCTGTTTCAGGCTTCTGCCTTGAGTTCCTGTCTTAGCTCCCCTCAGGGGTGGATATTTTAACCGTTGAGATAAAATAAATCCTTTTGTACTCTAAGTTGCTTTTTCTCAGAGTGTTTTCTCACAGCAACAGAAAGCAAACTACGCACAGAGAGGTAATACTATCTAGCAACCCAGATTATCCTTAAGGATCCCTTGAGAGCTGCAAATGAACTATAAAGGCACAGCTTCAGTTTCAGGGAAGACCCCAGGATGTTGGAGGTGTCGGCTACATGGGACTTCCTCCAAGGAAAGTTGCACATGCTGGATGGGTCCAGTCCAAGCAAGACACCACCTGAGCTGCTGGTGGAAGGCTTATAGGGATGGAGCCAAGCCTGTTGCTGCCCACACAATCCTACCATGCACCATATGTAGAGCTACAATATGATGTACGAGACTTGATGTTTCTCTGCTTCATTTTGGTCCTCTCTGGATCCAGAGTTTTCTTTTAATCCTCCCAATTCCTCCCTTTGGGAAGGGAGTATTTTCTCTCTGTAACCATAAATTAGAAACATGTAACTCAGTTTTTGTTGTTAATTTTGCAGAGGTTCATAATTCATAGAGCACCCTGAGTTCACAGAGAGACTTGGGACTTTTTAACAGTAGGACTATGGAAATCTTTGAAGTCGGACGGAATGCTTTTCGCGTTATGAAATGGTGATGAGATCATAGGGCTGGAATGGAGTGAGAGTTTGAGCCTGACATGGTCACCTCAGGTTCATGTGCATATACGCTTGGCTGCCAGCTCATAGACATGTCTGTGGTGGCAGTGGAATATTTGAAGCATGGTTATCATTGTAGGTTATTGGGGAACTTGGACCTTGGGGGTTATAACCCAGGTCTGCTTCTGGCCTGATCTCTCTGTTTGCCAATCTATCAAGGTATGGGCAGCCATGCTGCAGGTTTCTGCCGCACGGAGAAAGGCTCTATGATTGTCTTTGCCACAGCAGTTTGTGGCCTCCAAACTGAATCAATCTTCCTTCTTGGAGTTGTTTCAGTTAGCTATTTGGTCTCAGATACAGAAGCAATGACACAGTACATTATCAGAGCTTGGGCTCTTGATGACTGTCTTGTGGTGATGGAGTAGAGGGAATTATGAGAAAGATGGACAGGAAAGACCTCGTCTCACCAGGGGAGCTGAGAGAATGGACGGAAGCCCACAAAGACAAAGAGGGGTGATTCAAAGTAGAGGAATCAACATGTTTCAAACCACCCATGACTCTGGATACAGATTTTAGTTGTCAGGATTTCTGTTGACAAAGTGTGGTCGATGACCTCTAAGGACTTACAGATCCCTTGTGGGAGTCAATGTCCTACCCTCAGATGGGGCCATCTCACAGAGATTCTCTAGGAAGGGCAGAGAGGCCTGTGGAGGGCTGTGGGGTCCTTCCAAGGCTGCTCCTCTCTGAGCCCCACTTCTTCCGAGCAGATTTCCCCAGCTGGGTGCCATGTCCCAGAGACACTTCAGGCTCTAGAAATACAATCTTCACACAGATGGGAGACACTCTCCACCTGGAGTTTCAAATCCCCATAATTTTCTGTGATTGTCTCTCTACTGACATGTTCCTACCCCAACTGGAGAAATAAGACACATACAATGAGAGCCCAAGTATTCATATCTCGATGCCAGACAGAGCGGATTAGAGAATGAGGCACAGACTGTGGGAAGGGCCACTGTGTGAGGAGGGAGGGAGAGCGGACCAGGGAAGAGGTGTCCATGGAAGGAAAATATTCAGAGCAGGGAAGATATAGTGAGGGACAAGGGGACTCAGATGGAATAAGGGAGGATGAAGGAAAAAGGCACACTTGAAGGCTGGTAGATGGGCCAGGGGAGGCACCCTCAGAGTATAGAAGACGAAGGAGGGGCAGTTCTGTTAGCAGGGGGTACCCCCTCAGACAACCCTTAATCTCAGATTTTCCAGTGGTCCTCTATCAACGGTAACTCACCTTGAAGCTCAAGAACAGGTTAGGTATAGCATTGGGGTAGCAGCTCCCATATCAGCTCTGTGACCCTAGCAGCCACAGTGGCACAACGCAGGGTGGAATGCTTCAGGAGGTGTGTGATGGTGCAGGTGACATGATGTGCAGGTGTGTGATGGTGCAGATGGTGTGAAGGTGCAGGTGGTGTGATGGTGCAGATGATGTGAGGGTGCAGGTGATGTGATGGTGCAGGTGGTGTGAAGGTGCAGGTGATGTGATGGTGCAGGTGGTGTGAAGGTGCAGGTGTGTGAGGGTGCAGGTG
>NC_022029.1:25550174-25571754 GCF_000317375.1 Microtus ochrogaster
AGGATGCAGGAGATGAGAGGATGCAGGAGATGAGAGGCTGCAGGAAATGAGAGGATGCAGGAGATGAGAGGATGCAGGAGATGAGAGGATGCAGGGTGAGGTGTGAGGATGCAGGGTGGCCTGATGCATGTAATTGTGATGACGCAGGTGGTGTCATGAGGCAGACAGTGTGAGCAGGCAGGGTCCATGAGGCTACTGGATGGCATGATGCGTTCATAGAAGGATCTCAGCACACGGTAAGGTGGTATTTTTATAAGCAACTCTAGAGACAGAGCTTTATGGACACAATTTTATAGAAAAGAAAAGTGAATGTTGGAGACGTTTCCCAGCCTTCACGCTGCAACAAGGGGTTCAAATTCCAACTCTACTTTTGAAGCCACCCAGCAGCCGCCCCCAGGAGCTCCTGAGGATGTGTGTAGGTGTGACAGGCTCCACACTGTATGTCATGTCCTTCTTCCCTGCCTTAATTAAAGCTGTGCATGTTAATTTTTCCCTCACTTTTAAACTCAAGGGTCATTCATAGCTCATTGACAATGGAAATCCAACAGGTTCCCCCCTAAAGTAAACAATAATTAGCCAAACTAACATTTAGTTTGATAAACTTAATTTGTAAAAAGCCTGCATCTTACATTAACCCAGGGATTATCCACTCAACAATTTCCTGAGAAATCCATGAGGTGTGGGGCTCCAGGAGAGACTCGTGTAGTGTTATGCGTAAGCTAACCTGTTCTACTCTGCTGGGCACCTGGTGCCCCCTGGAGCTTCTGCTTTGTTCTCAGCTTCCAGGGCTTAGAAAAAAAAGCATAAAACTTTAAAGTATAGGCTTCTTATCTTGCAGGCAGAAAATATTAATTTACCTGTAATCTACCACCCTACTCTCTGGTTTCAGAGCCTCTGCACTGTTGGCATTTCTTTCTCACTGGACCAGCACCCTACAGACACCAGCGTGTGCCAGGTGCAGAACTGAAACCCTAGGTTGCACCTGTAGCTCATTGAGGAGCACCCACCTGAACCCTCCACTAAGGGGGCTTCCCCACCCAGTCCTTTCTGTTCCTTATTTCATGGGAGGATATAGACCAGCAGACCTCTGATACAGGCTGTCATTTAGGACCCAGGTCTTTCTGTGTTATGGGCTTCCAGAGCCTCTGCAGCCAGCCATCACTGGGAGAGAAGAGAGGCATCCGGGGTTCCTGAGTCTGGAAAGAGCCCTTGTAACTGAGCAGAGCTCACATTTTCAACTTGACTGACAGCTGTATGTGGAGGAAAGTTGGGCCTCATTGCATCTGGGCCATGGCTTCCTCAAAAGGTTGATGGGGTGATGGAGTCTTCATGATGCTTGCTGTCTTTCATGAGGCTATGTCGGATTCAGGGGGGATTTTCTACGTCATGCCCCTTCATATGCAGTCATATAAAACCACAGAGGCTGTCAGGTGTTCTCTCTTCCTTTCAGATGCCAGCAGGAATGAAGGAGGCCATATAGAACATACGTGCACAAGTTCACATGTGCTCACAAGTTCTGAGGGAATGGTTGAAGCCGTCTGGCATGTGCCCTTCCTCATGAGGGTGGACGGCAATGAAGAAGGCCAGGAGTTTTCAAATGCTACAGTGTTTATTATGCAGATGTTTCTAATCTGTTTAGCTGTGTCCCTTTACACGTGGGGCAGAATGGACTGAGTCACAGCTATGACCCGTGAATACATAACTTAGACCAGGCCTCCTGGGGGACTCAGGAAGATGAACAGCATGTAGAGAGTTGGGGTACCACTGCAGGTGGGGTATAATGTTGACTAGAACTTGGCCCGAGACCCAGCCCCAACATAGTGGCCTTTTCTCTCAAGCCTCAGCTCTTCTGAGTGTGCCCCACCCTCTCATGAC
This sequence comes from Microtus ochrogaster, assembly GCF_000317375.1. Taxonomy (NCBI): domain Eukaryota; kingdom Metazoa; phylum Chordata; class Mammalia; order Rodentia; family Cricetidae; genus Microtus; species Microtus ochrogaster. The sequence continues at coordinate 25,552,050 of NC_022029.1, forward strand.
TCTCTGCAGGACCAAGCCCAGCATCTCTTGACTCGTTCTTGCTCACATTTTTCTCCTCATTCCATTTCACAAAGTCCTGGCCTTGTTAAGTCATCAGGGATCACTGGGGATGATGAAGGAGGGGACAGGATGTGCCTGGATCAATCTGGAACCTCTATAGACTAGAGAGAAATGGGGTGTCAGCTGAACCTCATCGCTTCCATGGTCATGATGGTGTCCTGTGCTGTCTCACTGTCAGAGTGACACAGGAAACTCTCAGGATGCCATTGAGAAAGTTCATCCTCAGAGCAGGCGGGGCAGAGGAAGGAGCAGAGTCAAGTGGCTACAGAACAGAGTATGCCCCGGTAGGCCCATGAGGTCACTGGGAGATCCTCTGTAGGGCCAGATTTATAGGCTTCACCTCTGAATCAGACAAGGAAAAACAGCTATGGTTGAGGACTCCCCAAAGCAAGAAGCCCAGACATTCCTGCTGAATGTGGTACTCATGGAGCCATGGAATTAAAATAGGTTGATGGGAGGGAGCCCTTGGAACGCCAAATGCGGTACCTACAGCATGAACTCTCTGTTTCTTTGAATATCCCAGGAAGAGGCTGGGCCTGGGCCTTGGTCCCCTGTCAGGGACATAAAGAGGGACAAACTGCAGGGCATGCAGGGCACATCCAGTACCACATGTAGAGGTCCAATGGCAGGCACATGTCTGGGGCTGGTGAGCACAGATCTACTCCAGGGTGGGTATGAGATGAACACCTGGGTCTTGATGCTGTGCCGATGTGGGGGTATAGGGCCCTCCCTCATGAACCCCAAGTTTTCACCATTAAGAGTTAGACTCAGCTTCTGTCTTAGTCTAGTTCCACATAGTTCCTGAGGGGCCCCTGTTCTGTTTCCCAGGGTGATGATCAACATCATCATAAGTTCCGGTTACCTTGGCACTTGCTGTAGGACACCAGGCTGAGTCTCTGACCTGCTGTTTACTGGGTTTCCCCAAAGCCACAGAGCTTCTGCTTCCATATGGCTGGGCCAGAAATACCTGCGGTATTAGATGCCGAGTACACTGCATGCACACACACACACACACACACACACACACACACACACACACACACAGTGCAAGGCAGCTCATCCAAGGGTAGGCAGGGGTCAAATTGTCTAGATACATTCACACAACACTCAGCCCCTTTGCCCCTTGCTTTTTATATAAATATTTTCCCGATACAATTTCCAAGTTTGAGCGAAAGAGAAAGCATTATTGGAAACTTCCTTGGCTTAGGTAAAACCATTTGCACGAAAGGGTGTGTTAGGAGGTAATGTTCCCACCATTATTACTAGCTGGGTTTAAATTGCATATAAATTAAGATCCTGAAATGAGGATAAATGTAGCATAATAAGTTGTAAGTTTTATCCTCTGTAACTGTACAGAAAATACTTTAATTTAAAAATTTCCATAGTTAAATCTTGCTTTTCAGGCACTATCTCAGAAATGAACACATCATCATTTCTTTATCTTTCTTCTTGAAATAATTTTTTCAACACCTCAAAAGTGTCCACGTATGTTGTACTCAATTTGGCAGCACATATGTACATTTGACAACACACATGCACTCAACGTTTCCATGTAGGACTTTTCAGACTATTGTAGATCATCTCTTCCTCTCCTAGACTCGGAGGCACGTGCTGTGATTTAACCCTCACGTGACATTGGCTCTAAGAACTGAAGTCATCTGACATTTACTGTGGTCCCGGCAGCCGTGAAGAGGATTTCCAGGGATCACGGTTGAGTGGGAAAGATAAGACTGATCCCTAACTCTGAGTCCTAATGAGCTAACCCTGACCTCCGATGAGCAGTCACTAGACCCTAGTGAGCAGTTCTTCATAGAACCCAAGCATGCTGTCCTGGGTCCCCTGTGAGTGTGCACTCCATAGAACCCTGGTATCCCAACATGGGTCCCCTATGAGTGTAAACTACACAGAACCCTGGGATCCCACCCTGGGTGTCCTATGAGTGTACACTACACAGAACCCTGGCATCTCACCCTGGGTCCCCTATGAGTATATACTGCACAGATCCCTGGGATCCCACACTGGGTGTCCTATGAATATATACTGCACAGAACCCTGGGATCCCACACTGGGTCCCCTATGAATATACAGTGTACATAATCCTGAACCCTGATTTTGAGAAAGTGCTTCCTTGCAGCATCACACCTAGAATGAGGCAAAACCACTTCTGGGATCATGCCTAGGCAGAGCAAAGCCAGGTCCACAGTGAGGCAGGTGCCATTCCCTAGGCTCAAGCAAGGACCAGAAGCTCTGACACAATGCCTTCCGCCTGCTTCCCACCGGAGACCCCTGCCTTGACAAACACCCATGCAGAGCAAGCCTCAAGCACCCAGTGGATCTTTGTCTCAGTTACAGTTTCTATTGATGGCCACGACAGAAAGCATCGTGGGGAGGAATGGGTTTATTACATCTTATAGCATACAGTCCACCATCTAGGGAAGTCGGGGCAAGAACTCAAGGAAGGAACTGATGCAGAGACCGGGGAAGAGTGTTGATTACTGGTTTACTCATTTCAACTTGCTCACCATGCTTTCTGATGACACCAATGACCACCTGTCCAAAGGTGGTACCACCTATCCAAGGGTGGCACCACCTGTCCGAGGGTGGCAGCACCTACGGTGAACTGGGCCCAATCATTAGCCATCAATCAAGAAAATGCACCACAAACTTTTGGGGGCATTTTCTCAATTGAGGTTTTTCCTCTTCCAAATGCCCACAACTTGTGTCAAGTTGACATAAAAATAACCAGCACAGACTTGGCATCCATACTCCTACCTCCCTACTGCAAACCTGTTTCAGATCCCTGCCCTGAGTCTGTCTCTTCAATGTGAAATTCACTGTGTTCCAGAATTATCTCTGGTGCATGTTGGGTGCATATGGGAATAGAGGCATCTTCTACATCCTGAGTTGGGACCTGACTTCAGGCTGGTGGCAGCTGATAAGCAAGAGTATGCACAGGGCCTGTGAGGACTGGAAAACTCAGCAGCCATGGATAGGGAGGATGCAGCAGCCTTTATGGGAACCATCTGCCCAGACCACGAACCATGTCTTATTCCTAAATAACCCCAAAGAGACTGGATCCCACCCCAGATGACTTCAATGGAGTTCTCTCTTCTGCCTAGTGTCTTCAGCTTCTGCCTTGGTAGGGAGGTATCAGAAGGAGGTTTCTGAGGTACATGCTTTCCTGTTTAGCCATCCCTGGGTGAGCACACCCAATGCCCAACAGTAAGCCAGGCTGGCAACAGTGCCTCCATGCTACCCTCCTTGGGGTGTGCAGAGATGGTTACGTGTGTAGTCAGGACAAAGAGTGGTGCTTCAGGGGGCAGGGAGTAAGGTGAAACAGTGTTTGCGTGCATCACACCTGTGAAAACAGCATGCTGGGAAACAGCACGGCACAGCGGGGACATGAGTGCCTTTCCGTAGGATGGAAGGGCTCCTGGTTACTGTTGGTTTCCTTGGCAGGTGAGTCACAGCCTTCAGACTGTTCCCATAATCACCTTCCTTCTGATTCGGATTCCCCGCTTCTTCCTTCTCTTAGGACCCTGAATGCCATGGCCCACCTCAGCTCATCTCCCCACTTCTTGATCTATATAATGCCATCACACCTGCAAAGTTCCCTTGGCCACCGACACACACAAGCATAACTTACAGGGTTGGGAACCAGGGCATCCCTGGGAGCCATTACTCTGCTCCAGAGATGAACACAGGTGGAATTTTCTCGTCACCTCAAATTCATGGAACGGGATGCCTGTTTGTGCAGCCTCCCGTTCTCTCCCTAAGCAGTTGCGGATTTCGCAGAAACAGAACAATGGCTGTCACATGCTGTCGCGAGGGAGCTCAGCATCCTCTCTTCAAGATCAGAAGAATGTAGCAGGGAAGCGCTGTGGGTACCTCCTGCACACTGTGACATCAAGGTCGCTGTGATCCAGGAACATTGTGGTGACAGTGACATGCTCAAGGTCGCTGAGCCCAGTGTGAGGCAAGAAGGAAAGCCCCCACCTTCCCGGGGAGCAGCGCTCATGAAAGGCATGCATTTTGCTCTCAGATTTTAAAGCTCCTTTTACCTGCTGTGACACGTACTCACAGGCCAGGAAGAGCCCTGTGTTTCCAACCATTTCCACACTGTGACACCGGGGACGTGCCCACCTTGCTAATTGGGGAGGATTAAATGGAGCAGCCAGCACAAAGCCTGCAGCAGCACTCTGTTTCAGAGCAGGAGCTGAGCTGACAGCAGCCTTCCCCTTCCTACAGGCATGGCCCTGGCAAAGCCTGCCTCCCTCACAAAGGCAAGAGGCCACACTGCCGAGGAATGGTGTCTTCCCACTTGCAGATCCCAGCTTCTCCCAGCCCGGAATAGCTCAAGTAGGCTGTGACCTCGGCAAGCACCCTTGAGAGAGTCTCGAGGCGCCTTGAGAAATTGCACAAGAGGCGCTCTGCATCTGGGCTGGATCTATTATTCATGCAAGCATGTTTCAGGGAGCTGGGTAATTTAGAGCCTCTCGGAGAGTGCTCTCTGCAGCAGCCATAAACCACGTTCCCAGTGCTCCAGGGGAAAATTACCTTTCCATTGCTCCAGCTAGGGGTTATATTAGAGATTTCACCCAGGGAAGTGAGGGCTGAGGAGGGGCCAAGACAGTCCAGGGCTCAAGGGCCCTCCAGAGCCTATGCTGGGGACATCTCCGCCTGTCACTTCCCGGATGACCTCTGGAGCTTGAGCTTTCTCACTGCGGAGCCTCAACTGATCTGCTGCCTCTGGCATTGGTTCCCCGGGGTCATGAATGCCTGTCTTTCTGACTCGGGATCCAGGACACTGGAGGCACAGTGATAGGCACACGGAAGCACAGATTCACCAAATGCATATCTCTCTCTCCATCCTCACAAAGCTGTCGTCTTGATATATTTAAAAACCTACAACAAATACAGATGCACAGATTCTTTCTCCCCGCAGAAAGTAGAGCATTGACACTAACGCGCGCCGCTCACACATCCCAAAGAGGGATGCATACAAAGAAGAAAGCATCAACGTCCGTTTTCAGACATCAGAGACATGACGAGAACCCAAGGCCGGCGCTGGCTTCGGGCTTTATTTTTAGCGGCGAGAACGTGGCACATGTGGTGTGGCTGCTTCCCCCTCTTCGGTGCAGCGCCGCTGTCATTTCACCCCACAAATGTTTGGCTGCTCTACAGAACAACAGCTCTCCCACCCCACCCAGCCAACAAGCTGGGCAGGAGCTGGATAAATCTCCAGGTGCCCGGGTCTGTGGCCCTGCCCTCTGCCAGTGCACTGCTGGCATGACTTGGGCTCTCCCAGGCATTCTTCATCTAGCAGGCCTGGCTGCTTGCATCTTATCTCTTCCCTTCAAGCCTGGATGTGACACTTCCTCAGGCTCTCTTGTGCGCACGGCTGTCGGCTGGTGACAAGGACATCTGTGGGGATGCAGACCCCGAGGTGAGAGGGAAAGCGGCTGCGAGCTGAACACCTGCAGTCCCAGTGGGGCCAGCATTGCCACCTTAGGTGTCAGGAGGAGTCCGGGATGCCAGTCAAAGGCTGACATACAGTTGGGCTCTCGCTGAGTTTCTGCCAGCTTGGTGGCCTCCAAATCATGGCCCTGTCACTGCAGGGATGGTGATGTTCCCCTGGGGTGCCAGAGTGACAACCCAAACCTCATCCTTTAATTTCTCAGGCCTTTGTTTGTTCGATTTCCCATCTATTAAAAAAAGAATAACCCATCTGGTCGGAAAATTTTGTGAATGTACTAATTCCACTAAATTATACACCTTGAAAGAGTGGATTTCATCTCAAGAAAACTATGCGTGGCTCAGTTGGTAGAGTACCTGGCCAGCATGCAGAAAGCCTGGAGTTCAGTTCCCAGCACTGTATAAACTGGGCACTGTGGTATACACCTATGATTCCAACACGTGGCAGTTGTTGGAAGGAAACCCAAAGTTCAAGAGTTCAAGGTTAACTTTGGTTACAGACTGAGTTTGAGGCTAGTCCTGGTTACAAAATCAAAAAGAAGAAAACGAATATGTAAAATAGATAACCGAGACCTTGAGGTCTTTAGAACTGTGCAGAACCTCCCAGGCCATCTGGACAAACAGCCTCGTCTGACGATGGCAACTCAGGCCACACCCAGGATCATGAGAGAGAAGGAAGCCCAGTGCCTCTATTCTGGAGTCAGGATCCCACTTTTCAATGCTTCCACATTTCTTCTTTAGATGTGCGTCTAAACAGGATCCTGATTGTCTGTTTCCACATTTCTTCTTTAGATGTGCGTCTAAACAGGATCCTGATTGGCTGTTTCCATGTTTCTTCTTGAGATGTGTGTCTAAACAGGATCCTAATTGGCTGCTTTGTTGTTAATCTTTGACCCTCTGGACTAGGTGCTGGACTGGGTAGTCTTGCCTGATAGCTGCTGTTCTCCGGGGATGCCCCTCTGAGACAAAATACACCAATCCCTCGGTTCCTTTGTGTTTAGGATCATGATGAGCAGCTGTGGACAGCCCCTGACTCTGCTCTGCCTACTCCTGTGGCCAGGAGTCCTGACCCTCAAGGGCTTGGTTTAAGGATCCCATGGTGGCTCAGTGCTCCTCCCAGAGAGGCCAGAGAGACTAGAGTGTGGTTTCACTAGAACAGGGAGTGACACTTATGACTCTCAAAGAACTGCAAGACTGTCCTATCTTTCATAGCAAGGCTTCCTGAGAGCAATGGGAAAGTCAGTTACCAAGAGCGAGGGCATCGATGCCAATGGGCAGTGCGCTGCTGTGCCTAGGCTGGGCCAGCAGCTGTCCTCCTCATAGCAGCAATGTCCTAGTGAAGTCACTGTGGCTCCAGTTTCAATGGGGGCACTTCCTGTGCTCCAAATCCTTTGAGAAAGGGCTATTGATGCACCTGTTGTATGATAAGCATGGCCCAACCCTGTGGCTGCTAGCCAGAAGCTGCTAGTTGTCATGACATCCTAGGAGCAGGTACACAGGACTATCAAGAAGTGAGGGTATATCCAGGGTGGGTCATGACCTCTGTTGGCTCAGGACTTGAGAGTCCCACAGAAGACTGCCTCCATATTCCCAGAAGTCAGACAAATGAATATCTTGTGTCAGGGGTGTGTGTGTGTGTTGGGGGTGGGGTGTCATGGAGGTGAAGGAGGGGAAGGTCGAGGAGGAAAGAAATCAGAGGCATATCCTATAAGGGAGGGGAAATACTGGGGCAGGGGTGAGAGAGGAGGGAGCAGGAACACTGAAGTGGGGAAGGAAAGAGAAACACTAAGGTTGCAAGGTGAGCACGGGAGCAGGAACACAAAGGGAGAGGAGCACTGGGGTCTGGGAGGAAGCAGAATCACCGAGGGGCAGGGCAGGCAGGAACACAGGGCTGTAGGGAGGAAACAGGAACACTAAGGCGGGGGAGGAAGCCGGAACACTGGGGTGGTATGGGCAGCTGGAGAGGTAAAGCAGGACCACAAGACGGTGGGTGGAGGTGGGTGGAGGGCTCTCAACAGAGGAGAGGCTAGGGTGGGCTTCCCCATGCCAAAGCAGCAGGCAGGTAAGCTGTCAGTGGTACCTAGGGGAGTCTGCTCCAGTGAGGCTGGCCTGGGTAGGCAGGTCCAGAGAAGATACCAGACGACAGAGAAGGTGGCAGGCAGATGTGGTATGAATAGCATTGACCGAGGGGCTGAGTCTGAGGCTTGGAAGATGAATTGTAAGGCAAGGTGGTCACATAGCGGCTCTCTTCTGTCCATTCCTACCTTCTAGGGAAGCAGCAGATCCAGCACAGGCCCGAGTCTAGGGACACTCCCGTAGCTCTTCGTTATGTCCTCAGGGCCTGCAGTGTGGTTGATGCAACCTGTAAGCTCTCATGTGCTCTGATAACTACTGGGCTGTAACCGACCTAGGAGTGGTGTACGCAGGTGGTCTTGTTGTCTGGAGATCAGAATCCCCTCATTGGATATTTCCTCTTACTGTTTAATTTGCATATTTCTTCCACACCAGGAGATTGTGTCTCCCTTCAGGTGTTGTGGAGCAAGTACTCACCCTAGGTGTGTGAAATTGTAAGGCTAAATGGCAGTTGCCGAGAAGAGGGGAGGAAAGCAGTCCCGAGGACCACGGTAGTATCAGAGGGTTCCTGTGGGCAAGGTGTGGCTCAACAATGCCAGTGTAAGAGAGTAACCCAGGTGCCCAGCAGAGGGTTCCTGTGGGCATGGCCCAACAATGCCAACGTTAAGACAGTAACCCAGGTGCCCAGCAGGGGATGAATGAACAATGAAAGTGTGGGGCACAGAGGGTTTTGGGCTTGGGGATAAGGGGGCAGCGAGGCAGATTGTCCTTTTGTGTAACAGAGCAATTAGGAGAGTTATTAATGCTGTAGAAAGACAGACACCATGGTGAGAACTCTGAGGAGAATCAGGTCCCCAGGGCAGCGTAGAAATCCCTTCTCATAGGTTCCAGAGGAGGGAAGGTGTTTGGTGCCCCATGTCTGATGAATAGGGCATACTTGCCATCAGGCTATGTGAATCAGATATGAGACTGCGAAGAGGAAAGCCTAAAAACACAGGCCACCTTAGATATGGAAACCGAAGGACTGTCGTTTCAGGAGCCATCCCGGTTTGACCAAAATGGAGGACCTTTCCGAAAGGCTTTGGCCCTTACTAACAGTATGCATATATGTGCACGTACGTGCGTGTGTGCGTGCGTGTGTCATGTGTGCGTGTGTGCGTGAATGTGCGCGCGCACGTGTGTGTGTGTGTGTGTGTGTGTGTGTGAGTGTGAGTGTGTGTGCTCACATACTTACCCTAGAACAGTGTTCAACCTCGAAAAGACAAGGACTCCTGGACAGGATGAAGGAAGATGACACCATGCTGTGTGGCCAAGACAGTCATCTTACCTGTAGGTACATCTTAACGCTATGTACCCGAGTGTACTGCACACTGAAGCCGGGGTAGGGAGCAGGCGCCAGTCTTCACCTAAGATGGATGAAGATGGACATGGAGCTCAGGTACCCTATGGGTGAGTGGTGTGCAAAGCGATTAGTGCATGTGTACGCGTATCAAGCCGTCCCACTGCATACTTTGAACATGCACGATCTCAGCCAATTATTTTAAAATCTCATAAATATTTTAATTATTTTGAAATCTTTGTCAATTATTTTAAAACCTCATAAATATTTTAATTATTTTAAAAATTATTTTCAAATCCTCATGAATAAAACAGAAGGCTAGCCAGGCCACAGCAGGATGTTTACAAACACAAGTAACATGATAAAAACTAGTAGAAAAGTAGGGAGAATAAACAAAGGGAGCGGGAGTTTTGCGAGTTTGATTTATCATCCCGGGACTGAATATGGGCAGGCAGAGAGAGCTGGGCTCTTCTCATAGTCCCTTTGACTGGATATACACATCTGTGGGCAAAGGAAGCAGGCAGCATGGCCGTGGCCAGCTCAGCACAGGCTTCCCCCTCATTTCACGGAGAAAGATACTAACCATCCAAGGGTCTTCCCAAGATAATACAGCGGCAATCTGTGGCCAACCTGAGGCATCTGTAGACTTGAAGGTCAACGGAATTCTGCAATATCACATTGCATGAGCTGCCTAGGACAGCCTCCTGGCCCTGAGCCATGCTCACAGCAGTACACAGACAAATAAAGACATTCTTCTGTCCCCAGAAGAGTCACATCCTGTACCACATCTCTGATTATTTGTCCCCTCCCCGTTTCTGATGGTTTGGTTGGGAGCCTTGACTTTGAAAGGCTGAGCCACCTCTCTAGCCCCGCCCCCTCCTTTTTCTGAGCATCTTTTACCATGGCGCTCAGCATCCTTGAGGATGTCAAGTGAGGGTCTGTACACAATGGCCCAGCAGATAATAAATTCCTTGTATGTCTTTGTTGTTGGCTGGGCTTCTCAGGATGGTTTATCAAACCCTCGTGAACTTTTCCTCTGGCTCTTTATCAAAGGCAGTCTATTTGCATGTTAAGATGAGGGAAAAAGAACAACCACTTTAAAAGATAAGGGTTGGAATTTATAAGCCTTTACGAACTGTTATTTCTTTCACTGGGGGGAAATAAAAATGGGAGATAGTAAGAAGGCAGGGTACTGCAGATAGCATCATTCAGAGGATTCTGAAACCTGGTATAATTTATCATCATATAAGATGCTTTGGTCTGCAAGATCAAAGCAACTGGTGCTATCTGTCTGCAGGCAGCCCATTGAATTCCCTCTTCAGAGACCCAGACAAACATCTCATTAGCTGCCATTCATCAGGAAACTGGGTTGAAACTCCAAATCCCTTCTTTAAAAAAGCTGGGTTGCATTTCCTACACGTGGTACTTAAAACAAAAAACCAACCATGTGTATGGCACTTCTCTTCGGAGTGCTCAAACCATGTCGCTTCCCAAATATTTGTAGTCTTCCTGACCCTCCTTTCTAGTCACGAGCTTTGTTCTTCTCATTTCTCACGCAGAGGCGGAAAGACACAAACTATTCCAACGTGTCAAGTCAGTCTGGATCCAGGCAAGAAAACCATGATGTCATTAAAAAAGCTATTGAATGCTGACAACAGCTGTGACACTTAGCTCGGCAGTCATCTCCATCAGAAATCTGTAAGAGGGGCAGGAAGGTGATTTGGGTTTGAGTTTTTCAGACACGTGGGGTTGTGTTGAGATTCCTGAAGTGGCATTGCGGAGAGAGGTGGTAGAGACGGTCAGTTAGGAATGCTGTCTGCCTGTGGACTGTAAACCTGATGGATCATGAGTCTGACTGATCTCATCTGAGGTGGGGCATTTACAGCAGTGGGGGTGTCCAGATATTCCAGACTGGCTGCCAACAGCTCATGTGACCTGTTCCCTACCAAAACCACACCTGGGGTTTGTTTGATGCAAACGCGGAGGAGCTAGATACTGGTAAGCTCAATGAAAGTACCATCTGGCGGGGAAGTGGTGGAGCACGACTTTAATCCCAACACTAGGGAGGCAGAGGCAGGTGGATCTCTGGGAGTTCGAGGCCAGCCTGGTCTACAAGAGCTAGTTCTGGGACAGGCACCAAAGCTACAGAGAAACCCTGTTTCGAAAAAACAAAACAAAGCAAAACAAAAAACAAACAAACAAAAAAGAAAGTACCATCTGAAGGTACGCGAGTGCCACTCAGGCATTCGAGGCTTGAGAACGGCCCTCCCAGACAGATACCCACAGGGGATCTTCCTCTCAATGCTAGAAGAAACAAGCCTGGAAGGTGGACAGAGCCACCAAGGGCAGAAAAGACAATAACAATCTCAAGGTTTGAACTTCAAAAGCACATAGGAAAAGAAGGTACGAGGTATCTTGGACAGCTCAGAATACTGTGGCAGGATGTCACTGATGAGACATCCTTACCATGTAGAGGGGAGAACCCTGAGGTTGCGCTGCAGTAATGACCAAGTCCAGATGAGGCTTTCCCTGGCTGTAGATACTGCTTTCTCGCGGGTAGCTTTTTGGTGCTCTCCTCCTCTTACAAGGGCACTAATCAAAGTGTCATGACCCCACCCTTGTGACCTCACTAAACTTAATTTTGTTCTAGACCCCACCTTCAAGTACCACCCTACTCCACACCCAAGGATGAGGAGAAAATCTTGAAAGTTGACACAGCATAAGTGTGCACCTGCCTTCTGCCACTGCAGCCAAACACCTGAGGTGGCTGAAAGGAAGGTTCATCCTGGTGTATGTGCCAGAGGTTTCGGTCCAGTAACACCTGGCCTTTGATGTTCTGCCCAAACATGATGATGGATGATTGTACCACTCACTTAATAGTAGACGAGCGGTAGTGGAGAGGGGATGGGAGGCAAAATCCACTCTACACAGGTACCCCCAAGAAGTACTTCTCCACCCCGGCTCCACCCCCTGCTGCTCCCTCCATCTAGCAGTGACAGGATGAACCCACAGAACCCTGTGATCACAGCACTGTCTGGGGACTAAGCTATCAGCACACATGTCTTGGAGAGAGCACTTTGTATCCAAACCATAACAAAAATGTAACTACTAGCTTCAAGGGAGGAGCCAATAATCTTTCCTGTCTCACTCCAGCCAGACCTTACTCCCGCCCCCAACACTCATAGAGACACACAGCTCTGGGAAGCATTGAGGGTCAGCAGAGAGGGTACACCAGGACTGTGGACACCAGTACTCAGAGGATCTTTCTGTGTTGTGGGCAGTAGTTGAAGTGGACATCTTGTCCTGGCCACAGAATGGTTCTTTTGTGACATGCCTGCCAGGCTTTCGAATGGATCAGTCTCAGCACTGAACACCTTCTCCAGGTCTAGCCTCCCATCAGTACTTCCAGCCCTGGGCTGGTGCTTGGGGCAGGTGATTTCCTTGGGTCAGTGGTCAACCTAAGGACCAAATTTGGATGTTCCAGAACACACATAAATGTTGCATGGGCATGATGGTTGACCTGAAATCCTAGCCTTGGGAAACAGAAGCAGGCTATCCCAAGACCTGCACCACCCAGTGTAGAAGATGGAAGGGTGGAGAATATTTATTGTGGAGAATAATTACAGACTTAAATGTCAAGGCTCCACATACATGTGCGCGCATGCACAGGCATGCATGCTCCCATGTGTATCACACACACACACACACACACACACACACACACACACACACACACGAAAATGGGGAGAGAAAAGCTATTGTAGAGTTTGCCTGATTATATGAAGTTATGTCAGTTACTGATATTAAAGAAGCCAGGTACTCAATCATCTGACCCCCATGATTCATCTGCCACCCCACTATAGGGGACTGGAGTTGCCCCCATTGCTTCACAGTTGGGAACATGGATGTCACAGCTCTTGCCTGGACACATGGTGGTTCTTGTTTGGGCATCAGTATCTTGGTAAATTCCAAAAAGTGGAACTTAAGGAGGCAAAGCCAGGCACATTTAAGGCTTCTGATTTCTGCTGCACAATTGTCTCCTGGAAATTGTACAGATGACTGCTCCTAGGTGAGGCCGCTTGTTATTTCCAGTATAGCGAACCCCCCCCCTTAAGGTTAGGACCACTGTCATCATACACTCAGTGCCTCTATAAATTAGTTCTGACCTCACACACTTTCTGTTCTGTTCCATTACCAGGTCACCTTTACTAGCTCCAGGGGTGGCGGAAAAAACCTGCTTAATTATCGCATCTCCATACATTTTTATAACAGGAGGAAGAGTCTCTATTAAATTTTCAATTAAATTATTTATTCTCTAATGAAATTTAGAAGTACTCTGAATGTTTCTACCCAATTGTATTTTTTTTTTTTTTTTTACGAAAGATGTTTACATCGATACCTTAATTTGCAAAGAGGTAGCATTTTCACCCTTCTCTGCTCCTCTCGCAGAGCAGAGTCCCATCCCAAGGAGCCACCTGCTCTCTTCGTCTCTTTGGTTAAGTTTTGCAATTCCGTTAGTGTGGGTTCTCTTCTGCTCATTGCTGACATTTTTTTTTAATGCTCTTTCTATCTGTCAGTCCAGTTTTTCCATCTCAGACCCTTTCCTTCCTCACAAATGAGACGACTCCTTTATAACTTGGCCTTGGAGAAACCTACCCCATACTTGCTACAAGATTCTAAGCTGGAATGTTTTTTTTTTGTGTGTGTGTGTGTGTGTGTGTATGTGTGTGTGCATTATCGATGTTATCTAAGTGTCTTTGGGATCTTCATGTCTGGTAAACTTGCTGGCTTTATTGTGATCAATCCCATGGACAGTCCTGTGGTTTAACTTTCCTGCAGCTGTTCTTAAGATTTCTGATTCACCACTGGTTGTCAGTAACTTAAAGGCATTGCGCTTTTGTTCATCTCTGCTCTGCTCCGGTGTTCAACCAGCTTCTCGCATTAAAATCCCCGTTACTATCTTTCTAGTCATCTTTGTTCACCCTTTCCTACTTTGCCTTAGTTTTAATTTTCTTCCATCCTTGCACGGCTCTCAAAATTGTGTCTTAATTTCACCGTCCTTCCCTTCTGCGGGTCGGTGCTACGGTTAATCCTGGGCTGTGACTTGAATTTTTAATCTGACTTTGTTTTCGATTCTAGTAGTTCCACTTTGCAACATTTCCCTTCCATCTTGGTCACAGTAAAATAAACACATTATCAACCTTGTCATTTCACCCCTCCTGAAGTACGAGGCTTGCTGGGAATGACTGCCACCATCCGTTTCCAAAACCTTTCATCTTCTCAAACCAGCCTGGGCCCTTTAGACACAAGATCTCCACTACTTGGGAATTCTTGCTCTATGGACTAAACACTCCAGGCCTTGCATGTGAGTAGAACCTTGATGTAATTATCAGTCTGTGTGTACTTATCTTATTTGGTGTGCTACAAATATCTATTGTCTCCACCTCCCCAGCCTAGCTTTGCCCGCTGTTCTTGCTCCTTGATCAGATTTCCTCTCTTGCATTCAGCCAGAAAAATGTCCACTGGTTTTCATGGCAGCACTCTGTGTGTGCATACATATGTGTGCGCATATGAGAACATGTCACTGATGTCTGCCAACAACAGTAATTTGTGTGAAAAAGGTAGCCTTATGCTCATGTTAAGTGCCCCTTAGATACCTATTACAGCTTTTCATTAGTGACCACCAGGCAGTGTGGGATGTCAATACCAAACATAGCTCTCATCTAAAGGGATTAAGAAATAGTATATTCTGAAACCAAGTAGGTGTGACCATGTCCTTGGAACACAGATTTAGATGGCTTCAAATATCATGTGTGAACACAGAAATGATTTCATGAAGTTATTACAGTTAAAGAACAATAAACATAAATCTAAACATTTTTCAAATACATTGATGAAATATCAGTATTTGGGTATGCTGACTAGTTTTGTTTTTTTTTTTTTTCCAACTTGACACAATCTAGAGTCAACAGGGGAAAGGAAGTCTCGATTGAAGAGTTGCCTAGATCAGATTGCCCTGTGGTCATGTCTGTGAGGAACTGTCTTGATTGACGATTGATACAGAAGGGCCCAGCCCATCATGGGTGGCATCCTTGCTCCAGAGGTGGTCCTACGCTGTGTGAGAGAGCTAGACAAGCCTGCGCCTGTGAGCATGCCCGAGAACGAGCTGACAGTTCACATTCCTCTGCTTCAGACTGTTCTGGAAGTGCAAGCTGAAATTATCCCTTCCCTAAGTTCCTTTTGGTCTGAATGTTTCATCACAGCAACAGAAAGTGGAGAACAGCCATTTACAGAAAAGCAGAGGGACCTGCTATAGGTTCCAGATGCTCTTGGACGAGATTCTTAGCTTTCCAGTCTGTGGAAGCTTGTATTTCTGTTAACACCTTCTCAAAGTGCTCTGCTGGATACTAAGAAGATAGTAGGTCAGACATAAAGGCAGGCAATGGATGGTTGTCAGGCAATCACTAGAAAATTTGATCACAGATCTGTAACCCTCACTTCTACACCCTCAAAGTTATAGTCAGTTAAGCTAGTCTTGTGGAATCTTTAATATAGCTGCATTTTTTTTTTCTGCTGAGAATTTCATCACCCACATTCAGAGGAAACGTGAAGGAGGCCAGGGGACCCCTGTGCCTACATATGTTGGAAATGTTGGAACCACCTTTATTTACACCCACCGGAGAACAGAATGCTTGCCCATGGTGGACAGGGAGGCTTTGTGCTTCCTAGTTGGCTCTTCTTCCTCCAGATACCTTTGCTATAGTAAGAAATGGTGAAGGAAAGAAAGGAAAGACCAGTAGATCAGCCCACCTCAGAAGTTAAGCCTGAGCCCCACGTATCTTTTTCTTTGCTAAAGGGTTTTACAGCTAAAGTAACTTCGGAAACTTTCCCCATCAGTTTTCCTATCTTGGCAAAGGCCCAGAGGAATATGAGTACTTCTTGATAAGCTACAAGATTTGTAAGAGCCATTGTAAAACAAAAATGAATAGCCCTCTTCTTGGCAGTAACAGCAGCATGATGGGAGTTAGGCTGGAGGCTTTGGGAGTTCAAGTTCACCCTGGGCCATAAACTCATCTTCAATGTCTGGCAGGGGGCTTCACGATTCCAACCATGAAAGACAGGATGCCCTGTCAATGGGCCCAACTGTGTCCTGTGCCCCTTTCCTCTCCTCACACGTAAGGCCCAGCTTCGAGGCTCACATGAGATTTTGTTTCATAGTTGTGTTTTCCTCAGACTTGTCTTTGCATCCAAACTAGAATCAAGCACAGATACACAATCCCCCAGCAAGAGCCTGCAGACACATAGCTTAGCAAGCCCAGCCTGCTCCTGCAGAATCCTAGGGAAGAGAACGGACCAACCCGGCCCTGGCCCTCTTTTGTACTAGCAAGTGGAGCTTCTCCAGCTAAAACTAGCAGAAGCTACAGTCAGTCACTTCTGATTGGGTACATAGGTCCTGATCGCTCAGGTGACTAGGGAGGGCAGGTGCAGCACAGAGTGGCCACCACCGTGGAACTTCCATGAGGCTCACAGGAAATTGACCAGAAACCTAAATCGGTCACCAGCCAGGCAGGGGCCGTGGCTGAGTGTACCAGGCTGCCGTGCCAGACAACCCTGGGAGTGGATGCAGACTGTGCATTCCACCAGTCCTGAAATTGCTGCTGCAGGCAATAAGGAATGCTTTGCGAGAAAGGAACTAACTACTCAAGGCACACGCACCCTCGATCGCTGCACTCACACATTGCATACAGATGCACAGAAAAGGCAGGTGCGCAGGCACCCATCCAAAACCAAAGGCGAGCGGTTTGAAACTACAGCTGCCCAGCTGTCACTGAGTCCCCCAAACGGACAGTCCATCATGCATGGTTACTACATGAGAATTCTTGGCTGCACTGCACTGCCCAAGCCGTGTTAAAATGCACGCTCTGCTTCTTTATTTAAACAGTCGGGGAGCTCTGCACTCCACAGCAGTCACTCTAACACAGAGAATGCAAGGAGCAAAGAGAGGCACTGCAGCCCCCACCGCACTCCTCCGCAGCTCCAGCGTAGCGGGGCACTGCCTAGGCCGCGGGGCATGACTGGGCAGCGCGGAGCATGCTGGGCACTGCAGTCCTTTACTCCCCAACTCTCGTAGGCGGCTTTGGTGCAATGCATAGTGGTAATTGTAGTCTACAGTGCTCCGGTTCAGCCTGGCAACGCCCCGGAGCAGTGCATGCTGGGAAATGTTCTCCATAATTTCTCTAATAGAAGCCGCATGACCCCCTTTCAGTGCAGGCTGGCCTGAGACCACACCTTTCATCATGGAACGGGCCGACTGCAGTGCCTTTTGGGAAATGTAGTACCATAACTCTGGCAGTTAGAAGCCCGGATATAGTCTGGTTTGGCTTATCTGAGCGGTGCCAACCTGGCATCTTCAACCCGCACACAATACTGAGTTCCACAGCTGAAGACCCGGGAACCTGATCAGACCTGTAAACAAAACACAAAACAAACAAACTGTTTTGCTCAAAGCTGGCTAGCACCAGGCTGAGAAAATAGGTCAGCCTGAGGAAGAAAATTAACCAATATAAGACATTTACAAATAATAATAACAAGAATAAAAAGTGAAGATAATTAAGATATAACTGAACAAAGTGTTGACAAAGTCAAATTTCCAAGGAGCCACAGTCACCTGAGAATTATTGTTAACCTTGAAACACAAAATCTGAAAGGTCATTTTTTAAAATTTAATTTTGTTCTGTGTGTGTGTGTATGTATGTTGATATGCACTCTACTAGACTGAACTGTATCCCCAGTCTTGTTTCTGTTTTTTAATTAAAGTGTAGTATTTTTCAGTTCTGAGGATTCAAATCAAGTCCTTGAACACATGAAGGATATTTACCACTGAGCTATACAAGATGGTGTTTTGATATAAGCATACATTAGGAAATGATTTGGTCAAGAAACTGAGAATCACTATCACATGTATTTTTGAGGTGATTAAGAATTGATCTAAATATCTACCAACAGATGAATAGATGGCGAGTGTGATGTGTGTGTATATATATATTACCTGAATTATTATTCTGCCTTAGAAAAAGAGGAAATTCTGTAACGAGCAACAACATAGATGAATCTTAAGAGCACTGTGTCTAAGCGGAATGAGCCAGGCACAGAAAGACAAGCATTCTGTGAGCTTGCTCATGTGTGGGGTCCGAAAAAGTATAAGCCATAGGAATAAAGAACAGAAGGGTAGTTTCAATAGTGAGAGGTAGATGGGAGAAGTTGGGGGAGAGGGCGACCAAGGAATAGCTCACTAGAAAGGCAAAATAACATCAGATGTAGTATATGATGTAATTATGGTTAACGGCAATTATGTAACAAACATGGATTCACAGTAATGGTTTTGGTAAACTGATTTATGGATCAGAATCCAGCATACACATACACCTTCAGACATATATCTGGCAGGGTGATTGTTGGGTAATATGGTAGTTACATTTTTAACCTTGTGGGGAACCCCCATTCTCATTCTATAATGCCTGTTATAATGGCTATCTTGTTAACTCGACACAACTGGGAAGAGAAAATTTGAGGTGATCAATCATCTTCATCAGATTGGCCTGTAGCCATGCCTGTGGGGGGAATTTTCTTGTTTGCTGGTTAATTTAGGAGGGGCTAGCCCAACGTTGGCATTGCCATCCCTGGGCAAGAGGTCCTGGGTTGTCTAACAAAGCAAGCTGAGTGCGCCCTGGGTAGCAAGCCAGTAAACAGCGATGGTCCTGTTCCTTATTCCTCCCTCAGTGGTGGACTGTAACCTGTAAGTTGAACCAAACCCTTTCTTCATCAAGTTGCTTTTGGTTAGTGTTTTTATCACAACACCCCAAAGCAAACTAATATAGTTGTGATAATTTATATTCCTATTAGCTGTGCTTCACGGTTCCTTTCAATCCACACCCTTGGAAGTATTGGTTGTGTTTTGTCTTTTTAGTGAAAACTCAGCAGTTCTCAGCCTTTGGGTTGTGACCCCTTTGCGGGGGGTGGTTGAATGACCCTTTCACAGGGACTTCCTAATACCATCAGAAAACACAGATATTTACATTATGATTCATAGCAGTAGCAAAATTACAGTTATGAAGTAGCAACAAAAATAATGTTATTGTTGGGGGTCAGCACAACACGAGGAACTGTATTAAAGGGTTATAGCACTAGGAAAGTTGAAAACCATTGTTGTAGTTTTTTCTGGCGGAGGCAAAATCGTATCATGATTTTTATTGCACCATGATTTGTGATGTTCAACACTTTTCGTGTACCTATTGGCCATTTGTATGTCTTCTTCTGAGAAATTACTATTTAATTCCTTTTTTTTTACTCTATTTTTTATTTGGGCTACTAGTTCATTTGCTGTTGAGTGAATTCTACATATTTTGAATAGTAGATGTGTGATTCATAACTGGTTTCCCTCCTTACATAAGTGGTCGCTTCACTGTTTGTTGGGAAATATTATCTTAAGCTGTGTTGCTTTTGTTTATGCTGCATTTGTTTAACTCTGTGAGGCTGTGATTCTTTGCCTGTCTAAAATACCTGATGGTCCTAATAACTGAACAGCCAATAGCGAGGCAGGAGCAAGGATGGGTGGGGCTGGCAAACAGAGAGCATAAATAGACCTAGAGCGCAAGAGGAGGAGGGGCAAGAGAACAAGGAGAGGAGGACTTGGGGGGGGGGAGCCATCCATCCATCCAGCCAGCCAGCCAGCCAGCCGGCCGGCCAGCCAGCCAGCCA
>NC_022029.1:25571854-25586346 GCF_000317375.1 Microtus ochrogaster
CAGCCAGCCAGCCAGCCAGCCAGCCAGCCAGCCAGCCAGCCAGCCAGCCAGCCAGCCAGCCAGCCAGCCAGCCAGCCAGCCATGGGATAAGAGTGAAAGTAAGATATACAAAAGAAAGGAAAGGAAAAGCCCAGAGGCAAAAAGTAATTGTGCTAATTTAAGAAAAGCAGGCAAGAAACAAGCCAAGCTAAGGCTGGGCATTCCTAAGAATAAGCCTCTGCATGTAGCATATTTGGGAGCTGGGTAGTGGGTCTCCAAAAAGTCAAAAGAGTAAAGGAGTAAAATGTCACACAACTATTATTGACGGCTTCTTTGGTACTGCAGAAAAATTTTAAATAATGGGCCACTTGTGTGCTTATGCTTCCGTGGTTTGGGCCTTGGTGTTCATATCTGAACTCGCTTTTCTCAGGGCAGTGTTAGTAAGCACTGCCATTGTATTCTCCAGTTTTATAGCCTTACATTTTATGTTTAAGTCTTCAACCCATTTTGTGTTGGTTTGTACATGGTGTCAAGGTCTAGCTTCATTTTTCTGTGTTGTCTGGGCACCATTCATTGAAGAGAATGTAGCGTTCCCGGTTGTGTTCCAGGAACCTTGGCTAAAACGCGGTCATAAATGCACAATTTTCCTTTTGGTCAGCTGGTCCGTATGTTTATCTGCCAGGACCACTTTCTTATTGCTGTGGTTTTGTGGTGTATTTGGAGATCAGGTGGCAAAGATGCTTACAGCTTTATTCCCTTTGTTTAGCTTGCTTTGGTGACTGTCTTTTGAGAAACTGTATCTTAGGAATTAATTTTACTTTGGTGAAGGTACAATTTGGATTCTGTTAGCAATTGCACCTGAGTCTAGATCACCCTGGGGCATGCACACAACTTAACAATCTTAATTCTTTCAAACCATTAACACAGGATGCCTTTCCATCCTTCAATTTTTCGTTTTTTCTCACTGGTGTTCCATTGATAAATCCCCCATGGCCCTGTGCTGACAAAAGTCATTTGATTATCACATGACCATCTTCATGCGATGTTGAATTTCCTTTGTCATTATTTTTGCTGAGGACTTTCACATCTGTTTTCATCTAGAGTATTGTTTTGTAATTTTCTTACCTTATTTCTTTCTCATCCGTTAAGCGGGAGTTTAAGTGCATGGGGGGAGGGGGGCTGACTGCAGTGGGGAGACGGGAAAGCCAAAGCAGGAAGACACAGGTTTAAAAACGAGGGGGAACCAGAAGGGTACACATGAATCTTATTCTTGGAGTGTGACACGATTGTTGTTCAGGACAACAGGCAGAGCCTTGGGGCAGAGCAGCCCACGTGCAAGTGTTTTCCCACAGCTCCGGCTTGCATGGTCAAGCTGGATGCACACTGGCGTGATAGTGTGCTCAAGGAACCTGCACAGACTCCATCATGTGTGCTTGAAGTTTCCATGCTTGATTTGTAAAATCAGTCCATCCCCATGGAGCACAGGGATAGGTTCAAGGAGTAGTTTCTTTTTCTGGTGACTCTTAACAGCCCTTATTGGACATCCCTTGGGTCTCCCGGGGCTGGTTGTCACCAGCCTCCCTCAGAAGTCAGCAAATCTGTGATGCATCATTCAGCCCAAGGCTGGAATCAAACATGAGTTTCAAGGTTTGACGTCCTCTTTGCTTTTGTCCTTCTCACTAATTTTAAAGATGCCATGGTCATAAAATAACTGAAAATGTAGGCTCAAGATGTATGCAGGATCAGTTTTAAATGCCACAAATATGGCCTAGACCAAATGCCATCCATTTGAAAGGGTCTGTCTTCCTGGCCATAATCTGAAATCTTGTCTGCTAACAGAGACTTCTGTGATGTCCCCACTGCTTCCAACACTTTGTCTTTGTGGTTCACTTAAGCCTTGAACCTCTGCTACAGTACAGATGTGAAATGTCTCCATAGGCTCACGTATTAAAACATTTGGTCCCTAGGCAATAGTACTCTTCGGGAAGTTTGTGGGACCCCTTTGAAACATATGGAAGAGCAAGCAGTGAATCACATGGAGCTAGCCTTGAGGGTGACACCCACTTCTAGCTCTGCCCTGAGCTTTCTATTCATGGTGTGGGAACTCTGTCATGAGTTTTCCCCACCATGATGGATTCTGCCTGCTTGTCTGTCTATCTGCCTGCTTGTCTGTCTGCCTGCCTGCCTGTCGTCTGTCTCTTCTGAAATTGTGATCCAAAAATAAATCTTCCTCCCTTTAGAGTGTCCTGTGAGAATTCTGTCATGGTTAAAGGAAAAAGTAACACTGCAAATTGGCACTGAGAAGTGGTGGTTTGTTGCTGTGATAAACATGACCATGTGTTTTGTATGCTTTCACAACTGGTTTGTGGGTAGAATGTGGAAGGTTATACAGGCAAAATTCAGAGAGTGATGTTTTATTGACAGAGGTTTCTGTCCTGCCCAATCCCACAGCCATACAGTCCCAAAGATTAATTATAAACTGGTTGGCCTATTAGCTCAGTTTTTTATTAATTATGGCACCTTAAATTAGCCCATAATTCTTGTCTGTATTAGCCATGTGGCTTGGTACCTTTTATCAGTGAGGCATTCTCATCTTGCTTCCTCTGTGTCTGGGTGATTACTGCAGACTCAGCCTTTCCTCTTCCCAGAATTCTCCTGTTCTCATAACCCTGCCTCTACTTCCTGTGTGGTCACCCTGCCTATACTTTCTGCCTGGCTACTGGTCAATCGGCATTTTATTAAAGCAATAATACAATATAAGTGACAGGGTACAAGACCACTGTCCCACAGCAATATTTGTGGGAGCTCAGAAGAACAGAATCCAATATCAGCATGGTCAGGAGAGATCACACTTGTAGAGTTCAGATGGGATGTCTGTCAGGATTAGGGGCGATTTGTATGACATTCTGTCAAAGGATATAGCTATGTTCTTGTTTCCAGGACATCTGGTGAGGTTGGATTCAAAAATAATGAAGTAATTAATTGTGAGGACAAAATTTAAAGATGGTGCAGCATTCGGATCACACTTGCTGCCTTGAGCTAGGTTTAAACAGGGAATGCAGATCAGACAACAAGCAGGAAGATGTGAAAATTAGAAGCTTGGTGGAAACAGATGTGAAGAAGCTGGAGGACAAAGCAGCTTAGTTTGTTAAGTGCCAGTCATTAGAGCGATTAAAGAGAAACAGCGCGGTTTGTACATAGACAGTAGGAAAGGTGCCTTGAGTATGAGATTCTTGCACATTGTAGGCTCCAGGCTCTAAAACCAATAATGAATTTGCTCAGAAGATGCCAGAGCAGCAAGAGATAGCAGAAGAACCTGGTGCTCTTCATATGGTACTGCTTTATGTATATGCAGAAGGCAAGAGTTGTGGGCCACTGAGGCTTGTGCCCAGATTCAAGAAAAAAAAAAGCCTATTTCTTCAGCTGATATTGGGGAGATCAGTTTCCTACATTGAGATCCATAGATTCTGATGCTCCAAGCTGTGAAGGTGAACTATAACTGGCAGTGGAGACTCCAGGGTGATAGGGATTTGGGGAATATAGAATTTTACTGAAAAAAGCTGCAGAAACCATCGTGGCAAGCCGGGCATGGCAACAGGAACATGAGGCAGCTGGTCACATGTCACCCACCCACAGTCAGGAAGCACAGAGAGGTGAACAGTGACGCTCAACTCACTTTCTCCTTTTTCTTAGGTCCAGGATCCTTCCCCAAATTTTAGGTGGATCCTCCCACCTCAGATTCAGTTTCAGTCTGGAAACTATCTCACAGTCGTGCCCAGAAGTTTGTTTCCTAGGTGACTTCACATCCTGTTAAGATGACAATCAGATCCCCTGGAACTGGAGACAGGGATGTTTGTTAGCTACCCCATGGGTGCTGGGATTTGAACCCAGATCTTCTGGAAGAACAGCTTTTTAAGAGCATCCTTAACATCTGAGCCAGTTCTACAGGTCATCTGAGCTTGTGGGAGCTCACAGACTCTGGACAGACAGTTAGGGAACTGACATGGGACTGACCTAAGCCCTCTGCCTCTGGGTGACAGTTGTGTAGCTTGGTCTTTTGTGGGGCCCCTAGCAGTGGAATCAGAATCTGTCTCTGATGTGTGAGCTGACTCTTTGGAACCTACTCCCTAGGGTGGGATGCCTTGTTCAGGTGTGATGCACTCGGGAGGAACTTGGTGCTGCCTCAAATTGATATGCCATGCTTTGTTAATGACCAAGGGAGACCTTACTCCAACTGAATGGAGACTGAGGAGGAGTGGATGGTGGGAGTAGAAGGAAGGGAGGGGGAGATAATGGAAGGGGAGGAGGGAGTGGAAACTGTGGTTGGTGTGTGAAATAAAGAGACAAAAGATGACAGTAGTATTTAACCTCACTGTCTGTCATGTTTGACCAAAACATGAAAATTATGTCAGCTGTGCATTGCCATATACCACGGTTTACACAACTTTTGGACTTTTATGTAAATTTTATGTTATGATTTTATTGTGAAGTGTTCCACACAGGGTCCTATGTTTGAACTATTGTCCCCAGATGATGGTGCACTTTGGGGAGATCATGCAACCTTTGGGACCTAGGACCTAACAGGCAGGTGTGAGCCATTAGAGCTGGACCTTGATGGTGATACTTGATTCCTGTTCTAGCCCAGCTCTCTTCCTGTCTGCCACCACAATATGACCAGCAGCTAAAAGCTCTCATGGTCACAGCTGGGACCTTTCTAGCTGCTATGCCTTCCCCACTGAGATGAAATATACCTTTTAATCTGTGAGCCCAAATACGTTCATCTTCCCTTATGTTGCTCTGTCAGGCGTTCTGTCATAGTGTGGAGAAAATCATTCAATACATCTCCCAAAGTGGAGAGCTTACGGGGAGAGTGGGAATCCTCTTGTCTTCAGCTGTAGATCACGTCCAAGTGGGATTTCTGATGTGAGATGCCCTTCTGTATGCTGTTATATGTCTTATTACTGTTGGTTAATAAAGAAGTTGAGTCGGTTAATAGCTAGGCAGGGAATCCAAGCAAAGATAAAGGAAAAGGTAGGCAGAGTCTGGGAGATACCAACAGCCATTGCCAAAGCAAGATGTGAGGTAACAAGCCACGAGCCTCCTGGTAAAGATATAGACTAATAGAAATGTGCTGATTTAAATGTAAGAGTTAGTAATAAGCCTGAACCATTGACCAAACAATTATAATTAATATTAAACCTCCAAATGATTATTTTATAAGCAGTTGCAGACATTGGCGGGCGGGAGAAAAACCAGTCCAGTAGGACCTGAAGGGACAGAAAAAGCCTCCAGTTACAAAAGACTTCTGCTACAACCAGGGAACCCATTCTCTGAGAAAATGCTGTTTCAAGAGAAATGGTCCTGGGAGGGGTATCCCTCTGGCTCACTGTTAATATTAAATAGGAAATAGACAGGCACATTGGAAACAACAAAGAGGGTGTGAGTGCAGGAACTGTGGAAGGTATTGTCTGGGGTTGGAGGAAAGGAGAGACGAGGTAGATACGAGGCATGGGTTTGTAGTAAAGCATTGCTGTTGATGCTGTCTCCTAGCAATGCGTCATTTCCATTACTCTTAATAGGTTGTTTCCAGGTTCTGGCTATTATGAACAATGCTGCTATGAACATAGTTGAGCACATGTCCTTCTGTTATGATTGAGCATCTTTTGGGTATATACGTAAAAGTAGTATTGCTGGATCTTGAGGTATGTGGTACATTTACACAATGGAGTACTACTCCGTGGTTAAAAAAAATAATGACACCTTGGAATTTGCAGACAAATGGATGGATCTAGAAAAGAAAACATATTGAGTGAGGTAACCCAGACCCAGAAAGACAAATATCAAACGTACTCACTAATAAGTGGCTTTTAGACATAAAACAATGAAAAGCCAGCCTACAGTCCACAATCCCAGAAAAGCTAGACAGCAATGAGGACCTTAAGAGAGACATACATGAATCCACAAAGGAAGGAGAGAAAGAAAAGATCTGAGTAAATTGGAGGCATGGGAGTCACGGGAGAGGGTAGAAGGGGAGAGAGGAGGAAGAGAGAGAAGAGGAAAAATGTATAGCACAATAAAAACAATAAAAAATAGTTGTTCATGATAAAGTTTACCATCCCTAATAGTGGAAGACTCAGAGGCTGAGTGGAGTTGAGGCATCAAGTGTACCACAGTCAGGTGAAGGCCAGTGTGCACACATGTAGCTGGATGAAGTATTTAGTCCCCCAGTCACCTGCAGCCAGAAGGGAAGGGACCCTCCCTCCCCCGACCATAGATGATGCTCTTGTTAACTTCTTCCCTAAATATTTCAATGTGAGCCAAACCACAGATGTGTGGAATACAAGTAAAATTGACTTTAAAAATTAAATCAGGTCATTTTGAGATAATAGGGAATAGAAGCCCTCTGTACCATGTTATAGACCACATCATGTTCAAACAGCCATTACCTAGGACAAGAGATGACTTTTGTCCTTGAATTGACTTCAGTCATGTTGCATGTGTGCGGGTGTGTACATGTGTTCTCAAGCACAAGCACATAACGAACGTGCTTATTGAGATGGCTTATATTGATTGCCAACATGACTGGATCTAGAATCACCATGGAGGCATGCATCTGGGAATGTCTGTGAGGGATTATCTAGGTTAGCCGAGGTAGGAAGCCATACACACTAACCTCAGACAACACCATCTCACGGGCTTGTGTTCTAGACTGATTATAAAGGAGAAAGCAAGGTGAGCACCAGCGATCATTCTCTGTGCTTCCTGACTTTGGATGCTGCGTGTTCCTGCTGTCAGGTCTTCCTCACCAAAACTGGCTATACCCTCAACTGTGAAACAAAGCATATTCTTTCATCCTTATGTTGTTTTTGTTAAGTACTTTGTTGCATTTGTGACATGAGTAACTAAACACGCTGAAAGTATTCCTGTGCGTAGAAATACTGCATGCTGGATAGCGGGCTTCAGGGCTGCATGGAGACATGTGACACCATTTCTTAATAATTTGCTGTTGTGTTGAGATACTTGCGCAGGTCCAGATCTTAGATCCCGAATGGAAACCTCCTTTCTCAGAGAAGACTCGGGAAAATGATAAATACAAATGTAAATTAGCTGTCAACTGGATATTAAAATGGATTTTTTAAGACGAATTTATCTACTTTAAAAGCGAGTAACGATGATCCTTCTGCTAAATGATTTGAGAGCGTAATTGGCTGATGAAGGGTTAGGAACACAGTGATGAGAGGAGAGTGCCTTTAATTCCAGCCTGTCACTTCCAGCTTTATAAATTGGTTTATTCCAAACGAGTACTCAGTTTTCAATATTAAATTACGTTTTATTTATTTAATATTTTCCTTTTCCAATATTTTTATGTGGCTCCTTAAATATATCCACCAGTAGGCAAAAGCATACAACATCCATTCTCTGGGTACATTTTAAGGTCTGCTGGAGCGTAGCATTAATATCAAAGGATATTGTATTATTGGCTTCAACTTGCAAACCTGGTAAAAAGGTTTGGCACTGGGTGTGTCTTCCTTAAGATAAACACTTGTTCAGAGGAACTTGGGTTGGTGTGACAGTAACTTATTTCCGTCATGACCATTTTCACCATGTGCAAAGTACCTCTGCTCCCGTAAGAAGGACTTGCCTCATTTTCTTCATCACAGAACCAATCAGCTGTGATCAGCTGGCTGTAATACCACAAGGCTCTTGAGAGCCACGTCTTCCCATTCATCACTGAATCCTCCCAGCCCAGTAAAGCAAAACATGCAACCAGTCTCTCACTTGTGTCCGGAAATCACTAAGAAGGCTAGTCTGGCTGTCAAGGGAGCCACCGAGGTTCACCTATCTTTGCCTCTCAGACCCTGGGATTATAAGTATGTGTTAACAGGTATGCCTAGACATGACAATGCCATACCCTTATTACACACAGGCTAAGTGTATCCATTCATGGGTTCTTAGGAAGGGAGAAGAGAGGGGAAGTGTGTCCAGGGAGAGTGGGCTAGGGTGGTACCACTGTTCCCAAGGTTGAGCCCTGAGATTGGCAGCTGGAAGCTCATTAGAAACATATTTGGTCTCCCAGCTCATCCCAGTGACCTGCTGATCTGAGCAGATTCCCTTCCAGAGGCGTGAAGGAAAGGGGGCAGCTCCACTCCCAGACTCAGCAATGGATGTCATTCAAAGCCACGTCTCTTCTCAGACTTCTTCATTTACTTGTGATATAAAAAGGTAGTCGGGGAAGAGGCAGAGACAGGATATAATGGAGCCTGTGCGTGCTGTTCCATGTCTCCAGTCATGGCGAGAGACAGCTCGTGGAGAGTCCTGTATGCCCCAGCTACTGACACGTGAACCAATAGGTGCTGTGTCGAGAAGGGTTTGCAGTGTCCAGAGTTAATGGGAGCTAGAGCCCAGCATTCTGTGTCATGTGGAAAGCAGATGACCGTAGATGGGTGTCTGGGAAGGAACAAATCTTGGGGAGAAGCACTAAAACCCCTCCCATTTCCACTCTGAGGTGGAGGAGCGTCTGATGGACACCAAGCTCAGAACCTCCGTGTCTGCTGTCCACAATCTAGTTTTTGAGCTGAGCCTGTGGTTTGTATGACATTGCCAGTGACCTAAAACTAAGCAAAATAGTCATGTGTGTCCTCAAATTTTCCTTAAGGAAAAAAATGATTAAAAGTCTCTCTGGGGTCATAGATAAGCCATGGAGATGTGCAGAAAGACCGTGGCCCAGGGGCATAGCCACAGCCCCCACACACTGCAGATGTGGAGCCACAGCAGCGGAGCTATTAACTTCATTAGGAAAACATTTCTGACTCATTCAGAATCAGCAAGGTTTTATTGTCAGTTCTGATAGGTCTGAGTATAAAGTCACATCTATCAAAGCACAATGTTATAATGAACACTAATATGAACATTAATATGACAATAAAGGCGTCTGTCAGGAGGTCTTTTCTTAGTTTATCTGGGGTGGGCCGCTAAGAGGTAGCTTGGAAATCACCAGAGTCGGTGATGGGGCAACTTCTCTCCCCATCTTCAGGGACTCTTGTGGTTTGGTTATGAGCTGGCCCCTGGACAGCTCGTGTTTTGAAGGAGTGCAGGGATGCGTTGTGAAGGATCTGACATCATTCGTGGATTCATCTGTGCATGAATTCATCATGTGATGTCATTACTGGGAAGTGGTGGAAAATAGGAGGTGAGGTGAGGTGAAGGTGGAGGTCATTGGGTGCCTGTGTATCTTTGGATGCTGTATCTTGTGTCTTTGGAGAAAGAGAGGTTGGGGGAGAGGGGGAAGAGGGGATGAAGGGAGAGGGGGAGAAGTTAAATCTCTCTCTCTCTCTCTGTGTGTGTGTGTATGTATGTGTGTGTGCATGTTTGTGTGAGGGTGCATATGTATGTGTGAGTATGTGTGCATGTGGAGGCCAAAGGATGAACTTAACTGTGATTCCCCAGGCAGCATCTACCCCCCTCTCCACTCCCTCTTCCTTCTTCTCGTCTTCATTTTTTTCTTTTTGTGACAGTCTCTCACTCATGTCCAGAGATCATTAAGAATGCTAGTCTGAGTATCAAGTGAGCCACAGAGGTTCACCTATTTCTGCCTCTCCAGCACTGGGATTACCATGTGTAACTGGAAACGTAGGCTCTGGCGATCAAACTTAGGTACTCACGTTTAAAGGCAAGAACTCTACTGACTAGCTCCCCAGCCCAAAGCTAGAGTCTTTCATGAAAGCGTCAAGTGACTTCTGACCATGTTGTCATAGGATGATGTTCTAGCAGTTGGCAGATGTGCAGGATGGAAGTGAAGGATTCAGGACAGGATCAGCAGGAGCTACAAAAACATCAGACTCAGGAAAAATAGACCGTGTGTTTCAGAACGATGTATCAAAAGTAGAAAATCTCTGTGTCTAGGCCATCATCACATTGGTCATTCTCAGCCTGACCTATTAATTATACAGAATAGAAAACAAAGCAACTGTCCATTGGGGCTTTGGGGCTTTCAGATGGTCTTGTGCTGCTTCCTGCCAATGTAAGGGCATGGTTGGCTTGGATGTAGTTCACTAACTAGACAAGAGAGGCAAACTATGTCTGAGGCAGCTGAGGAGCCAGGGGGACCTAACCAGGCCCCAGGGTGTAAGCCATTGCTGCAATACCTCTCTCACCTGTGCAGAGTGCAGATCTGACTCGTGCATCTCACCAGCTCTGTACTCGCGACTCATTTGCTGTACTTCTCTCTGATGCCCTCTACCTTATTACACCAGGGGTGGAGTCTTCTTGGGCAACTTGCATGTGGCACAATAGTCCTAAGTCAGCGTGATTCAGGGGATGCTCACAGTCAGAGATAGGACCAAGATGTTCAGAATGAGGAGAATCCTAGAGTTTCATCCCCCTCTTCCCTCTCTCCACAACCATCAGATGCTCATCCCCAGGTATGGCTCAGGCAGCTCATCTTTATACATCCCCAGTCTGCCTTCCCAGATGCTTTCCTTTCCAGGGCAAATCTTGGCATTGTAGCGAGGTGCTCCACTCAAAATAGTACTAGAAGAGCAGAAAGGTTCGAGAGCCCTGGCCGCTGGGAGAAGGCACGCATGCTGCAGTCGGTTTCTTACAGAATTTCTAGGACTACCTTTCTGGAGCCCACAGTCCACACACTGAGCTCATTCTGTCCACACTTTCCTCTAATTGAATGATCAGGGCCACTGCCCCCTTTCTCCAGATAAATTACTAAGATTGAGGGTGAAGCCTCGTGTCATGCCATGCTATGAGGACTGGGGATATCTTCCTTGGCGGAACTTTGGGATCCCCAGGACAAAGGAGAAGCATCATTCTGTATCTCTCTTCATTCCACAAGGATATTATTTCTAAGGCACAGGATTCAAGAGTGCAGAGGAGGTCCAGACTATACTGTGGACAATGAACTTCAGGGGTCACTCTGATGGAGTCCTCGGAATCGAGGGCCAGGGTGACCCTGAGTATTGTGTGCCTTTAAAGTGAGTTTGCAGGGTAGAATCAGGATTGGGAACCGAGGTCATCCCTGAATACTATTAACTTCTGGATGTGCGAGCATTTGACGTGAGGGCTTCACGTCTCTTCCTTTCAAACTTTCTCTTTTCTACCTCTGCCCTTTCAGTTCTTTAGGGTTGATTCCCTCTCAGTCTCTGGAAGTAGGAAGAAGGGTTTGAAGGCTTAAGTTTCCAGTCTGTGTGATGAGCTTGCTTCCTCTACATCTCTGGAAAGGCTCCATCAAGGGCTCCTGGCAGACAGCTCTTGAGAGGCAGTGTGGCAGTGTACATGTGCTGCAGTCTAAGGAGCCAAGAAACAGCTGCCTGGCCCCTGGGGTCTGGATCCCTGCGATTGGCTTACAAACACATGGGTCTGAGCTCCATGATAAATGGAACAATAGGGTAATGGGTGGTTCTCCGCTGATCCATATCCGAGAAGGCTATAAAAATGGTAATGCGTGTATTCATAATTAACACACCAGCTATAAATCATCTCAGAACCAAATCGCAAAAACGAGGAATCACATGTATCGCTATAGGGGTGAAAATTTGTTTGTGCAAAAGCAAGAAGACAGAACTGGACCAGAGAGGTGGACTCACCATTGTCCAGCTCAGTGCACTGGAGATGAAGGGCAGCCTCTGTGATGACCCCCACAGTGAGCTTCTAGGATGGGGAGGTTCCAGGTAGACTTAGGAGATATGGCAATGTCAGTGATTTCCTCCAAATTGAAGCACTCCCTCCTGAAGGAGGAGGGGGAGGCTCTTGAGACTCAGGAAGTCCCTGAAACCAACCAGACCTCAAGGTCTTTCACCCAGGGTGTGGAAGCAATAAGGTACTATTTGGAGAGGATGCCCTCTGACTTGACAAGCTGCCGGCAGATGGCCATTCAGCCTGTCTCCCTGGGTCTGGGGATGCATCTCCCATGGGCTGATAACCCAGGTTATGGTAGACTTTTCAGAGATGCAGATGCCTTTGGTGAAAGACACTCTTTCACCTTGAGAAACTCACTGGATTACCAGATTGAACCTTGATGCAGTGGTCACTTTGGTCTGTCACCATTTTCCTAATTGGTATGGGTGATTGCTCTCATCTCCCCAGAGAAGTCTCACACAACAAGAGCACACCCCAGAACACGGCATGTGGACCCCTGTGATTCAGTGATTATCAGGGCAACACTTGCCAGCCTGCATTTTATTCACAGAATTCCAACAGGAGTTACAGATTCCCTCAGCTGTGGCCCTCACCTGTGGTGTGATCATCACCAGGATTGTGGCTGTGCTGGGACCTTTGTATTTAGTCCCTGTCTTGGTAGATACAAGATCACAGCTCTGTGTATCTAGAGGAACCCATCCAATAGAATGACACTTCACCTGCTTGGCTCATACGGCGGGCTGAGGAGTCTTCCAGTCCTCTTGTCTGGATTTCTCAGCATCCAAGCCTGGTGCCGAAGGCCCAGAAGGTCCCTGGAGAATCATTAGTTTTCAGTCTACACTGGGCTGCTGAAGAAGATAATTTCTAGTACGGACAAAGGATGGCAGCCAGGGCCACAGCTGCCACCTGCTGGAAGGTGGGGGAGGGTCTTAATGCCCTCAGAATCCTTTCTGAGAGCACCTCACGCACTGACCATCCGGGTTTGTCAGCAGAGCCAGGGAGAGGCCAAACCAGACTGAAATCCCAATTGCCAGAGTCTCAGGATAGGTTCTGCTTCCTGCAAAAACACTGTCCTGTGTTGTTTTCCCACTGCTGTGGCAAAACCACTGACAGACAGGAACTCAGGAAGAAAAGGGTCTATTTATATCACAGCATAGCTGATCACGAAGGGAAGTGAGGGCAAGGACCTGCAGGCAGGAACTGGAGCAGAGACCATGGAGAAGCGCTGCTTTCTTATACATCCCAGGACCACCTGAGCCAGGATAGTGGGGCTGAGCCCTCCCACATGAAACAGTCTAGAAAATGCACCCTAGACTTGGTGCGTGCCAACCTGATGGAAGCATTTTCTCAATATTTTCTAAGTTGAGGTGCCCTCTTCTGAGATGATTTTATTTTATGGCAAATGGACAAATAATGAAACAGAACAGGTGTCTTGCTCAGCAATGGACTAGCTGCCTCCTCGGGGGAGGTGAATGAGCTGTAGAACCTGAGGACCAGACGTGTTCCTGACCTGGATCCAGGTTGAACCAGTCCTGACCCACAGAGTTCTACACAGAATGCTTGGGTCTAAACTAGGTCAAAGACAGAGCACCAACAGCAATGTTTTCTGGGTATCTTGCAGAGGAGGGTCTTTTCCCTGCTGCACTAGAAGTCCTAAGAGTCACAGGATAGAGGGGTTTCCTGGGCCAGGTAGATGCCCCTTGAGCAATTTGTTGAATAGAGAATCAAAAAAAAAATGCATCAAGCATTTGTCAGTTCTGTCCATGAGAATCTCTTCTTACTACTAGCAAGCTTGATGGAGCTCACATTTTCTTACACACACACACACACACACACACACACACACACACACACACACACACACACGTGCGCATGTGCGATTATGCATATTCTTTTCCCAAGGTCGGTTACTGTACTATGCTCTTTCGGCTGCACCTTTCTTACCCTCACTGGAATATAATCATCTGGTGTTAAGCTCCTGCTATACACAATCCAAAGATCAAGCGGGGATTTTACGGGCAGCTGGAAGCTCAGAAGAAAGAATCGACTTGAGCGCCTGCATTCAGAATGTGCTTTCTCTCACCCTCTGAAAATATATGGAATAGGATCAGGCTATTACGACTTAAGTAGCCAGGTACAATCAGAGCTGAGAAGAGGCAGCCCTGGAAGCCAGATGTCACAGAAAACCTGGGTACCCTGTGCGTTATCCTCAGACCTCACTGAGCTTTGCTAAGCAGGCTTCATCCTCTCTCCAGTTGAAGAAACTGCGTGGAGGTTCTCTGACTCAGTCAAGGTGACGCAGCTGGAATGAGGCACTAAGATGCCCCTCCCAGGTGCCGGTGTCTCTGCAGTTCTGCCGTAATGTCCTTGGCAAGTACAGAGTCTCTTCGGTGACCTGACCGAGAGAAGTAGGAGGCTTAGATATGCGGTTCACACCCCCCTCTCACCAGCTATGCCTGCCCCAAGTCAGAAAGATTCTCCTCTGTGAGAAGGACAAGAGAAACCGTCGCGGCAACTGTCTTCCAGTCACAATGTGGTCACCCGTGAGGGCTCTGAGACCTACAAGAGCCTTACGAAAATGTAAGGCTTCTGATGTCTTTGTTAGGGGTCAGAAGCCATGGAGATGGGTTTAGCTTGGTAAACAAATTCTTACATGACACCCATTGGAATTTCCTCTAAATGACAATGTTAAGAATAGCAAAGAACTTCTCAGTTTTAGTAGGTCCCATTTATTCAATGTTGCCCTTAATGTCTGTGCTGCTGGGGTTATACATAGGAAGCAATCTCCTGTGCCCATCTGTTGTAGGGTACTTCCCACTTTCTCTTCTATCAGGTTCAGTGTGTTCGGACTGATATTGAGGTCTTTA
>NC_022029.1:25588122-25619775 GCF_000317375.1 Microtus ochrogaster
GGGTGGGAGGAGGGGGAGGGAAATGGGAGGCTGGTAGGAGGCAGAAACTTGTTTCTTTCCTTTTCTCAATAAAAAAAAGAAAAAAAAAGAATAGCAAAGAACCCCCGGCAGTTGGAGACACTGAGCTCCCACCTCTCACCGCGTGGTCTGAAATCTCAGCAAAGCAGGATGAGGGACAGTGAGGGGCGGCAGGCTTATAAGGTCACATAGGTTTGCTCTGGTGAGGGTGGACTCTGTTTCCTCAGCAGGCTCAGCTTTCCTCATTGTGCATAGTGAGGAAGAAGGAACAGAAAGCTAGAACCTATACATCAAGTGCAAACTTCCTTAACCAAAGATGGATACAATGAGGGGCTCTCTGATTTATGACCCTTGCTAGCCACAGGCTTGGAGATCGCTTCTCAAGCGCTGGTGTCCATTCACATAAGGCCTCATAATCTTCATCTATGAGATGAGGAAACAGTGTCTTCCTAACAACATGCAGAGCTCTCATGAGGACCACATTTGATAATACCTCCAAATTCTGGTTCAGAGCGATACAGTGCAGACTGGCAAGCACTAGAACTCAGTGTTTGCTGCCAGGTCTCCAGGAGCTCTGGTCAGGTTGCACATTGATCCAACTTTGAGGTCCGACATCACTGTGTTCCTGTTGCAGTTTAGCAGGGTTGCACTTTCCCCAACAGAGAGTTCCACAAACACAAGCATCCAGGGTGTACCCCTGCCCAGCTAAACCTGAAAAGGTAGAAGCAGGTGAGTGTCACCATTTTCTAGGGGTATATCTAATATGTTACAAGGTCTGAGAAGTGCTATGTTAAGGGGTTGTGCTGGAAGGGACAGTTTAAAGCCACACAAATGCCACCTCAACAGAGAAGTAGTAATAAGGGATGGGTGCTCCCTCCACTGCCTAGGAATGCCGTGTACCCTGAGATCCTGAGTTACAGATAAGGACTCCTTTGAACAGAATGAGCATCCTTAGCAAGAAGGAAGCAAGATTAAGAAGAGGAACTTAAGTCTCTTGATAGTCAAGTTACAAACAGAAAACCAATCACCACTAGTGAAGAGAAATACCCCTTGACGGTGGAGACACCAGTGTGTGACAACTTCATGGCTCTGGGCAGGCAAACTTGATGCTCTTGAGTTGGCTTTCTCTTTTATAGGCATGGGGGGGTGACACTGGGTAAGACTGGGAGATTTTGCTAGGAGCAAAGTTGGCTGTACCTACTCATACGGCATCTCTCTGGACTTAAGAACTCGAGCTTCAGAACCTGCCTTCCTCAGCTCTCTTCCAGGAGAGCCTGGTCCAGAAGCAAAATGTCTAGAGCTTGGTCTAACAATGTCAGGGTCCAGAATGGCAAAGACCCATGAATCCCATCTGGAAGATGGTTCAGTTTGGAAAATATAACCAAAGCTAATGGCAGTAAAGCAATCAAACACCTGTACTTGCCCAGGGCAGCTGTGAGCTCAAGGTTGTGCAGGCTCCATCCATCCCGGTGGCCCCTGCTCTTGCTCCAGCCTCTGCTGCTGCCAGGTCCCTAGCTGCACTTCTCATGGGTGACAGTCCCCTTTTCACTTTAAAATTTTCAGTCATCTCAACATGGGAGCTTTTCGTACCTGTCCCAGGAGTGCATTTAGTATTGCATCTATACCAGCCTTCTGTAAATAACCTTATTATAAATGGATTCATAATCAAAATGTCCAGCCGGGCGGTGGTGGTGTATGCCTTTAATCCCAGCACTCGGGAGGCAGAGGCAGGCGGATCTCTGTGAGTTCGAGACCAGCCTGGTCTACAGAGCTAGTTCCAGGACAGGCTCCAAAGCCACAGAGAAGCCCTGTCTCGAAAAACCAAAAAAAAAAAAAAAAAGTCCTAGATAGTTACATGTTTGCATAATTTGAATAAATAGGTGAGGACAGCAAAAACAAAACAAAGCTAAACCAAACAAAAAACCAAAAAGGCTCAATATCAAACAAACATAAGTATCTCTATCAGCTACTAGAAGCCACTTAGAAACCATGCTGGTTTAAACAGTGACCATTCCTTGTCCCCTAGCACAGAGAGTTCACTGTTCTTTGTGGATGATTTGTCCTTCAAGGTGTGTTTGCTCAACTGTGAGTTACTGATATGCCCATGGGCTTTAGTGAGGCTCAGCAAGAAACACTCATTCAAAAACAATGTTGGAAACATTTGCAGAGAAAAGTGAGGAATGACGTAGACCTTCATATGCCCTTTTAGGGCAGCATGTGTGGGTCACCAGCTGTTCTATAGGACCAGACCTAAGCAGAACCCATTGCTCCTGGGTGTGCAAGTGACATCACCTTGACTTGTCAGCACCAACGGCACTGTGCTGTTTGGTGTTGCTGGCATTGGTTCAAAGATTCATGAACGTTGTATGTGGTGTGTTTATTCTACACTGAAGAAGGTTCACTGCATTCTAGCCAAGGCAGAGATAGAGGTTTGCTACTTTTCTCTGCTCATGGACTGAGGCATAAGTCCCGAGAAAACTCACGAGAAGTGTCATAGGCAGTAGACATAGGCATCAGTAGAGCTTGGTGTAGCTGATCTGAGAGCAAAACAAGCATTGAGGTCTTCCTTCCATAGACCTAGTAGGCTATAGGCATCGACAAAGTTTATAAACCTAGAACAAGGAGAACATCTGACCCAGCGGAGGCCAGAGATACTGGAGATGGGGGAAGGAAACTGGAGAAGGGCAGTTGAGGCCCTGTCTTGAAGTCTAAAGTTCTAAATGTGTTTTTGTCAGAGTAGCTATCTAATAAACTCTAAAGAGCATCACTCAAAGCTTCTAGAAAGAGTGAAGAGGCCTAGACTATATGCTAATAGCCCCGAGAAATGATGATCTATGATCTAATGGGGAACATGTGTCAACAGTGAGAAACTGATGTCCCAAAATAATGTGAAGTGTGGGCTTGATCACCGTTGCCAGCCTTGGTAGGTGTTTCCTGGTCTGGCAGGAGGGAAGGTTTGGGTCATTCTCTGGGATTTTGTTGCACAATTTAGGGAATTTCCCTTCCCCCGATACTGTCATTATGGTTATCGCCTCTGCCTCCTGTACTTCTTGGGGGAAATTCCATCATCTTAGAACATCTAGCAAATTGACAAATTGACTTTTGTCAGTGGTCAGTGAGGTCAAATTCATTCACGGGTTCCTGTTCTTCTTTGGTGAAGGGTATGATAGGTCTTGCTACATTTTGGGTAGCGTATTTATTTCCACCCAGCTTGAGAATTGATCGTACATTCTGAATACAGAACTCTTGTTGAGTTTGTGGTTTGCAAAAATCTCTGGCTCTGTCTAAGAAACAATCCTTGGTCAAAAAGATTTTTTCCTCCTTAAGAGGTTAAAACCTCTCCAGCCAATGTCTGAGTAAGGAGCCTGGAGAGTTCAGTGTCAGGATGGTGGCAGGAAGAGGTGAGAAAGGGAAGGTTCTGGTATAAAAGATGGACATATGGAGTCTCAGATCATCCATAGCTCATATCAAAGCAGCATGCATAGGCATGTACAAGCATGCATTTATGAACACAGGTGTGTGTGTGTGCATGTGTGCATGTTGTCATGTATTTGGGATCACCTGGAAAAGTGTCCTTTATCCTAACTTTATTAGTTACTTTTATGCATGTGCCATGATGCGTGTGTGACTGTCAGAGGACTCTGAAAGTCAGTTCCCAGGGACAAAACTCAAGTTATCAGGCTTGGTGGTAAGTGACTTTACATGCTGAGTATTTGGCCAGGCTCATAAATTGATCTTTATTTTATTCCTTCATTTACATAACAAGAGATAGCCAGGCCTCTATTCCTTTCAGCTCTGCCATGAGTTCTAGGGAGATGAAGCCAAGAGTCCTTATGGTATCCAGGCCTTCCAGGAAGGAGTCAGGCTGACAACAGTAAGCACTCCCTACAATAGGCACTGCTGAAGTCATGACTGAGCATCCCAGAGACCATGGTTTGGAGCAATGAAGTTGTTGAGTCATGGACCATAGCAGTGGATAGCAGTGGATGCCATTTCTGAGGCAACACTCCTCGCTGTGTGTCACAGTGTCTTGCCTTAAGACAGTTAAGGTGCCTTACGTCAAGTTTCCTTCACTCTGGTGTTGGGAAATAGAGAGGCTCACAGACTGTCAAAGTGAGAAGGCCTTGGTCCGGGGCCTCTTAAGATGCTGGAAGGGTAGGCTTCAAGCAGTCTTCTTGGGGAAGCTGAGGAAGTCAGGGACAGCTCCCTGGGAAAGCTCTCCTCCTATATTCTATAGAGAACATTGTGTATGACATTCTTGGTATTTCTATCATATACATCTATCACAGTTACCAACTTCCAGGGTTTTAAAACTATAGAGTGAGCTACTTATGGCGAACTACTCATTTCCCAATTTCCTAGCATGCATTTTGTGTTAGGTGAGTCCCCAGCACATACCTGCTACTTAATAGCTAATTGCCATTAAATAAACCAATTAATCAGCAAGTTGAATAAATGTCAGGCTGGTAAATGCTGTTCCATTGCTCTTGTCTGGGGCATAGATGCTGCCATTATGACAGATTTCAGGCCACCCATTTGCTGTCTATTGTTCAGTTCACAAAGCTACCGACAATGGAGCCATTGGCATTCATCAACCAGTACAAGATGGGACCTCAGCTCTCGGGAGTGTCAAGATGGACGTCCCTGTGCACGTGTGGGTGGAAATGAGTACTGTCTTAGCCCAGTTGTGCTTCTAGGTTGTGGGTAACTGGGCTGGCAGAACACAGGTCTCATGCGGCTCGACTCTGTAGTGATATCACATGTGAGCTCAACCTCCCAGGCTCTGAAGATCTGTAGGAATATTCCTTGCCAATAATGAACATCTTTAGAGAACAAACTCTCAGCACCCTTGGGTACCACTATAAGGACCCAAGATGAGTGATGCCCTAGGCAGCACAGGTCAGGTGGGGAGGAAACAGGATCAGTAGAAGAAGAACAGCCCAGGAAAGACTCAGACCAGGGCAGGAACACAAGATCCATGCTACCCTTGTCCAGGGGGGTGGTAAGATGCCTGCAGAGCCAAGGAGGGCTTGGTAGCTGCAGGGTGTGGGACAGCCAAGATCACTGAAAGGCTCTCTGATCAAGACCTGCTGTGTTTCTTCGTCTCTTAATAGACTAGGGGGCTGCCAGTTTAGATAAGAACAGGATAAAAAGTTTGGGGAGTTTCTGGTGGAGGTCCACCTCTATTCACAAACCTTGGTCCATGCCTGGTTAGGCTGGGAGTTGAGTTTCCATGTCTTAGGCTTCTCCAAGCCTCATTTGACATTAGATGAAGAGGTGCCTGTCATATTCCATCCAGAGTCCTAAGCTAGGGTCTGTGCACTGCGCAACTCTGCCCAAGGGCTCACATGCTGCTGTGGGTAGTCCCCTACCACTCAGGGGTCTGCTTGAACTAGACAAACCTTCCCTCTGTAGCCCAGGCCACCTAGCCCATCCCAGGTTCAAGACTAACACCTGTAGTCAGCCAGCCCTGTGTGGGTAACAGCCCTCATGGAACTCAGGACCTGAATCTATTACATCCAGCCTGCATCTCCCATCCTCCACAAGAACCACCATGGAATCCCATTACCCACCTAGGAACAGCCTTTCATGTGCAAGGGGAAGGAGATTTTGGTTAATCCATAACTCGGTGACGCAGAGGTTGCTTATCTATCTGCAGATGCACAGGGAAACACTGTCCTTGGTGCTGAATCACATGCCTTCCTGCCTAGGTTTTTGGAGGAAATGTAAACCATTTTAACATTATTTTTCTGGATGGAACTTTCTAGTGTTATGGGAGTATGTGTAATTTAATGTGTCTTATTTGTCTGTGTACGGAGTGGTAGGAGTGCACAGACATTTGCATATTTAGTGCGTGGCTGCCTATGTGTAGTAGTGGTGTGTGTCTCTTTGTGTGAGGTGCATGTTGTCTCTGACAGAGGTACATGTCGCCTCTCTGTAAGGAAGGGGTGATGTGCTGTCTGTGTGTATTAGGGGTGCGCTGTCTCTGTGTATAGTGTGTAATGTCGTGTGTATTACGGGTGTGCTTTCTGTGTATATTAAAGGTGTGTTGTCTCTGTGTATAGTGTATAAAGTCTGTGTGTATTAAGGGTGTGCTATTTCTGTGTAAGGGTGTGCTGTCTCTGTGTGTGAGGGTGTGCATTCTGTGTGTATTAGGGTATGCTGTCTCTGTGTGAGGAGTATGCTTTCTGTATGTATTAGAGTTGTGCTGTCCCCCTATGTGAGGGGTGTGCTTTCTGTGTGTATTCGGGGGTATGATGTCTCCCTGTGTGTTTTATTTTTCCTATTGATGGGAAAAGCCTAACAATCAAATTACTTAGAAGACTTTCCAAATTGACTTTGCCTCTCTTATAAAAATGAGCCACATAATGTCTTCGAGGCCGTCACTGAGTCTTCCAGAGGGGGGGTGAGGCAAATCAGCGGTAAAACCCACACACTCTCGCTAATGGTGTTAATCTCATTTGCTGTCAACGTTCAGTCCTCATTGCAACTCCTGTCCCTCTACCCCCTGGGACAGAAACCCTGGAAGAGGAGCTGCTGAAGGAGACAGGCTGCAGCCAGAGCCACACTGTCGGTCCCAGATGTCAAGGGAGGATGTCATTGTCACGGCTCATGCCAAAAGGCTGTCTGTGAAGAGAAAGAAGGGACAGATATGGACCTGATAGCTGCTTCTTGTTGGAGCAAATAACATCCCACATATTAGTACACCTGTTGTTTTCTGTTTCATGCACATGGGTCAGACAGCAGAGGTCTGAGCCTGGGAATGGAGAGTTAAGATGGAATGTCATCATGATACATTCTCTTGGGTAGCTCCTGGTGACAAGTTCAGGTCTGTGGAGCAGTAGGCACCACAGAGCCAAAATATCTTACCCCAGAAAATCTTCTGTAAAAAAATTCTGAGCTGGGTAAGTGGGAGCTAAGACACCCCCATCTGCCAGCACATGAGAAATGAGTGGACCTTTCTGGGCATACACATGTTTGTCTCAACAGAGAGGTACTGAAACCTCCTGTCTGGTTTTGGATGAGCAGGACTCGAGGATGCCAGATGTCCATCAGAGCGACTCCACTTTCAGGCTTGAACAATGACTATGGATGCTGGCCATTGCTAGTCTGGGATGTATCTACAGAAACAAGATAAGGGGGTAGGATTCTGTTAACAGAAAGAACCTCTGGAATGAGACACACAAATGGAGTTTCAAGGCATTAGTCAGGGAACTGGGAACCAGCACAGGAGGGAGTCAATCGACCCAGAGGAGCCAGAGGAAGCACCAGGATAGAGATGGCTTTGGGTGGAGCAGGCTCCAGCCTGACTCTGGTGTCTACCGCACCGCACTGTCTGGGCAGGGCATGCATGCTTGATTATCCCTGTGGGACAGTTGGAAGTCAGGGTGGCTGACTGCACTGGGCTGGAATGGAGCCGTTTGTGAATTAAGTAGGGAAAGGCAAAGTATGAGCATAAAAAGACTAGGGTGTAACTGAGTGTGGCAGATCATTGCTCTAAGGGCAAGGAGCCGCCGGAATATATAGAAAATGGGGGGACCACGACCCTATTGGCCAGAAAGGTGAGGGATAGAGATGTGGTATGGGAACAAAGGCTTTTGGGAAAGGAAAGCAGCCCGATCTCCTGGATGGATTGCTTAAAAATGAGAAACATAAAGCCCCAATGCATTCAAGGGATGCCAAGCGGAGATGGTGCTTCACGAGGAACACACTGGATAAAATTGAGCATCAGTGCGAGGCAAACAGCAAGCCTGCCCTGCTCCCCACTATGAAAGGTACTATTGCAAAGACCATAGGCAAATCATCTTATCTCTGGGCCTGTCCTGTGATGGGAGTGCAACAGAGAGCACGCCAATGCACAGCCGACAGTAGATGGTGGCTGACATGGGCTCCCTGTATGGTAGTACAAGGAAGAGGTGTAGGACAATATGATACTTAGGAAGTCTGAGGAGGGGAAGGATATGCACAGACAGAAAGCCAGCACACCCCAGGCTTCAGGATGAGTCAGGTGCAGGCTCAGGTTCCAGGTATAAGAGCCCCGGAGGCCCTGCACTTGTGCAGACCTCCAGGACCAGCCAGGTACGGGAAGTGCTCAGTTGAACCTGACAGTACTCTGATGTTCATTGAGTTCTCTCTCTCCTCTGACCTGCCTGGGCCTCAACATTTATTCATAATATCCTGAATCCCTATAGTCCTGGTACTGGATTGTCAAGTGATATTGGCATGGAGGCTTGGGCACTTCCTGTCATCTATATGGACCCAGCAATGAAGCTAGCGTCTAACCGGGAAACAATTGCTTCTCACAGGGTCCTGCCCATCTTTGTTGACTTCTTTCAGCCCTTTTCTTTTCTCTCTATTTTTAAGATCAAAGGCAAAGAGATCTCCCAGCTGCATCCTATCTACACATGCATCCATCATTGTCAGTATCCCCACCAGGGTGAAGGTACATTTGTTATGGTCAGTGAACGACCACCAATGCATGATTGTCACCCAAAGTTCACAGTTCACATTTAGATTCATCCTGTATATGTATGTATTTCGTGAATGCAGTGACATGATTCCCCCATTGAGGATCATATGAAAGCTATAGGATAACGTATCATCACTGCCTGAAATTCTTCTAGGCTCTGTCATCCTGTCCCTCTCACCCTGCCCCTGGCATTGCCCACCACTACACTCTTCGCTTCACCCTTAGCTGAGCCTCATCACAGTGGACTCCCACATGAATAGAACTCACACACCATCTACTTTTGAACAGATATTTGAGTTCCCCTTATGATTTGAACGGCCCTGGAGCACCATTCTTTCTGGGCTGAATGCTCTCATAGCATGAGTACACCCCCTTCATCAACTCCTCCATTGAAGACATTATTTGACTGCAAGGTTTAAAAAACCAAAAAAGAAAGCTACTGTAAATATCTGTGTTCAGGGTGTAGTGTCACCAGCAGCTTTTACTTCTTTGGGGAAAATACTAAGGGGTTTAACTGCTAGATTCCATGGACTGTGAATATATATATATAAAACTGCCAGGCTGTCAGTCAAACCCGGCTGTATTCATCCAGCAATTTGTATGCGTATGTATGTGAATGTACATGTGTATGAACACATGCACAAAGGTTGTGCACGC
This sequence comes from Microtus ochrogaster, assembly GCF_000317375.1. Taxonomy (NCBI): domain Eukaryota; kingdom Metazoa; phylum Chordata; class Mammalia; order Rodentia; family Cricetidae; genus Microtus; species Microtus ochrogaster. The sequence goes on from NC_022029.1 coordinate 25,597,268, forward strand.
ATATGTGTGCACATGGATATGGAGGCCAGATGTCAACTTCAGGGGCTTCTCCTTAGGCACAATTTCACCTCATTTTTGAAACAGAATTTCAAAGTCTCATTGGCTGTGGACATGTAAATTAAACTTCTCTCCGGAGAATCCAGGGATCTGCCCGTCTTCTCTTTGCTAGCACAGGTATTACAAAAAATACACCAGCACACCTCGAGGTTTGCGTGTGGGTTCTGGGCATTGAAATCAGGTGTGTATGCCCGGGAGATGAGCAGTTTCCTAAGTGAGCCGTACGCTGACCTGTTAGGAGCCAATTTTCTCCTAAAATCATTGCAGAAACCATCACCCTAGGGGAGTCTGCAGAGAACCTCACACCCCTAATTATGTTAGGAATCGTTCTATTGACAGAGCCTACCCCACACCCAAATTGGCTGTTAATGGAGAGCTATCTGTTAGCAGAACCCACTTCACACTCCAAACTACCTAGGGAACTAGGTGTGGCAACTCGTGACTCCTTGGCCTACAGTGACCTGACCGAAGATAACCTCCTGCCCACGTGACCAACATGAACCACGTGGCAAGAGCTCAGACCCCTGTGCCCATTCCCCAACTCCATACCCTATATAAGTTATACCCCATCTCTAATAAACTGAGGCTTCAACAGGAACTTGACGGGTCACCAGTCTAGGGTTAGTAAACCCGTCTGGCAGGTCAGTTATTCCAGGGTCCCGGAGAGGCACTATCTGTAAGATAAATGGGCTAGGAGAGAAGAAGAAGGCCATGCTACATTTGTCAGAGCCTCCGTTTATTAGAGATGGGGTACAGCTTTATATATGGTAAGGAGTTGGGGGATGGGCACAGGGGTCTGAGCTCTTGCCACGTGGTTCATGTTGGTCACGTGGGCAAGAGGTTATCTTCGGTCAGGTCACTGTAGGCCAAGGAGTCACGAGTTGCCACACCTAGTTCCCTAGGTAGTTTGGAATGTGAAGTGGGTTCCGCTAACAGATAGCTCTCCATTAACAGCCAATTTGGGTGTGGGGTAGGCTCTGTCAATAGAACGATTCCTAACATAATTAGGGGTGTGAGGTTCTCTGCAGACTCCCCTAGGGTGATGGTTTCTGCAATGATTTTAGGAGAAAATTGGCTCCTAACACTGACCCATTCTGCAGTTCTTGTCTCAGTGAGTGGGAGCCTCTGCTGCTCCTCATGTATCAAGGCACCCTCTGTTCCTGCCACCCTGGTGAGGATGGAGCGGGGTCCTGCTTTCCATGTGCATTTCTCTGAGAACAGTCTCCCAATACGCTATGTCAGCTTTCTACCTGTTTCCATGATCTGTAAGGTCTTTGCAAAGACTTTCATCCCCTTGTTTCTTGTTGAAGAATTCTTTTCATAGTTTGTATAACAGGTCTTTAAGTCTTTGGGAAATGGTTCAACCTAGTATGTGGCTTGTCTTATTATTCTCTTACTGCCATCTTCTTTCATAGAGAAGGTTTTATTTTTTATGGAAATACGGCTCACTGTTTTCTCAGGGTCCTTTCCTTTGCTCCTGCAGGTAAAATGTCATTTTCACATCTGAGGTCATCAGGACGTCACTCTGTCACCCCCCAGGAATGTTGTAGTTAGATTTTACATTGCAGTCTTTGATCCATTTTTAGTTAGATTTTGTAACAGGTGCAGGCTCTATGTCTCTATTTTATTTATGTATTATTTATTTTGTTATATAGATGTCCATTTGTTCTAGGGCCATGGACTCAAACACTAGCTTGGCTTCACTGTTTGGCCTTTCTTGTCTCTAAGGGTCCTCTGTTCTTTTACAATCAGCTGTTTATCTCTTCTTTTACTAACACCAAATTGTGTGTAGCATCATTGTAAATCTTGAAGTCAGTGTAAATAATATCACTGTGTTCCTTCTCTTCAGGATTGGGCTAAGTAACCTGGGTCTTTTGTCTCTCCACATAGAGTCAGTCTGTCAATACCACAGTTATTAGGGGCTGAGGCTTTCCTTGGAATGATGCTGAATCCACAGAACTATCCTTTCTACAACCCTGAGTCATCCCGCCCACGACCACGTAACAACCCTTCTTCAATTCAGTTCTTCTATTTCATTCACAAGAATTTGGTTCTCAAACTAGATCTATTTTATTATACATGTACACAAATTTCACTTCGGTTGTGTGAATGTAAACGGTACCTCGTGCTTAGATTCAAATCCCGCTTCTCATCGCTGCTTCCAGAGAGCAGTGACAGCCTTCCTGGTTTTAAGCTTCTGGGCTGTAATATTGCCAAAACTGCTTATTCCTGGTGTCTTTTCGTTACTCTGGGTTTTATTTAGAAATGATCGTGACATCTGTAAGCAGATTTCTTTCTTTCCAAATCTATCCGTTGTCTTTATCATGTCGGCCATGACTTCCAGTGTGTTGACTAGAAATAACAAGGGGGAAATCTGTGTCTTGACCCTGACCGTGGCATGAAAGAAGCCCAACTTCCCACAGGAACCAAGATGTTAGATATAAAGGATATCAATAGGTTTTCTTTCAACCAGATTCCCCTCTGCTCCCAGTATTTTCAGTTTTTAACCATTCATGTGGGCTTGATTTTGTCAAGTGTCTTTTTCTGTATCTATTTGTAGTATCATATAATCTATTTTATGTGTATGCGTGTTTGCCTGCATGTACATATGTGTGCCATGTGCTTGCAGTACGTGCAGAGTCCAGAAGAGGGCACTGGATCCCCTGTTCTGGATTTATAGTTCATGGTGAGCCACCGTATAGGTGCTGGGAACTGAGTCAGGGTCTTTTGCCAGAGAAGCAAGTGCTGTTAACTACCGAACTGTCCCTTCAAGCCCCACAGGAGGGTTTTCATTGTTTAGACTATGTATGCGATCTATTTTACTGATAGTTTTGAGACAGGCTCCTACCATGTACCTGTATTCACACTAGCCAAAAGCTGACCTTCCTTTGAGATCTCCCTCCTGCCCTAGAGTGCTGAGTGTCTAGGTACACACCCTATGTCTGGCTCGCATCTACAAGTGTTATTGTGTGAGTTGACCTCGGGTACCAGGGCTGGGCTCATTCCTTTAAACATTGTACCCACCCAAGCATCTTAGTTATTTTCCATCCCTGAACCTTAATGCCAAGGTGGCGTGACTTGATGAAGACATGAAGTCTGTTGCACTCACCTTTCTCTGGAGGTCTAAGGGTGTGGCACCAGCTTCCACACAGGAATAAGGGACATTTTGTCTTCTTACAGCAGCTTGCTCATCATAGCCATTGATGTCCCACTGGGTTCTATGTCTTCAAGATCCCTCCAACTCATAATAAAGCCACATTGGACAGCAAGCTTCCAATACCTGGCCTCTTGGGGAAGAGACCTCCTTCTCCAAACCACAATGCAAAGGGAAGCAGAGCTGAGGCTTCAAGGCAGCTGCCCCTGCCCCCGCAGCATTCTCTCCAATTGCACCTGGATCAGATGGGTGCGAGTTCGCCTCTTAATATCTTCTACATAAAGCAGACAGAGAATGAATGAGGTTGATCACAGGGACTTCCGGAAGACAACAGATATTTGACTGAGGATGAAGTGCCCCCAATGAGATTCAGGCGAACCCTCTGACAGACAGTTTTTCAGAGGAGTCATAGGATCAGAAGCCAAGCAGCAGCCCCAGCTTGCTGGTGCTCTGCGTCAGGACATGTCACCTAGGGACTTCCACTGTGTCTGGTTCATCTCTGCCCTCCAAACCCACCTGCTGCTCCCTGGCCTGGCTCTTACACATTTCCAGCTTTCTAAGGCGACCAATGATGCTGCATCTTTATCCTCCGATTGCAACCTGGGCTGTACCAGAGGCAGAACTCTGTGGAGCTCCCCTCCCCACAGTCCTTCCTGCAGTGCCTCACCTAGGAAGTGTTGATTGTGTACAGGTGCCCTGATGAGCCTTGTTCTCTGGACAGAATGACTGGCCCTTCATAGTGGCCTGCTGTCATTTGATTCCTGCCCCCTCATGGTGTGTGGTTAGCATCTCAACATGCAAATCCCGGCAGCTGCGAAGTTACTGGAAGCCCATTTTCCTGTTGCCGGCCATCCTGCCATGGAGACAACGGCAGCTGGGGTTTTGAGACCACATCTATCCCTAATGCTATTTCCTGTAAAATTCCTCTTAATTGTTATCACTTCTCTCTCTACAGGTCCCTAGAATATTCTGGTGGTAATGTGATGACCGCAATCCAGAGCCCTCCTCCTCTTTAAATCATGCATTTGGTCCATCTTGCAAGGCTAGGCTAGCCAGTCCCTGTGTCTGTCTGCTGGAGGGAGCCAGCTCTGGGCAGCCACTCTACCTCTTGAGACCTTACCTCCAATGACAGGGCAGAGCTGTACATTCTGAGGCAGGCCTGAACCATACCTCATGCTACCTTCGCTCTCCCAGGAAAACATCCGCTTTGGTGTGCCTTGGTTAGGGTGAGTGTATGCTGTTATGCCCTCCAGAGAGCTTCCTGAAGGCTCTCTCTCTAAACGACCGTTTCGTGTCTGATTGTTTTACCGTGGACTGTGGAATGACCTAGATGGCTGTATTGACTGGGAGCAACTTAGTGATTTTCCCCTCTGCTTCTCACATTGAAATCTGCTGAACCTTACAGACTGTAATGCCCCAGGGTCCCCTTCCAACCCTGTCATGCCACAGCTGAGATTCTAAACACAGAGTTCTTTCTAGAATGATGATTGGATACGCACTGGCAGCTGGGACCTTCTCATTCAAATATGTGGTTTTTCTCTGACCAAGGATAGCACCATGTCCCCAGCACAGGGCAGCGGTAGCCACCACCGGGGTTTCTCTCAAGCTCCTCAGATGTTTTAATAGTTCCCTACAATACTTCCCATGAGGCCTTTGTACACACTCAGTCATCTGGCAGTATAGCTGGGGTGTGCAGGCACACCAGGGAGCTGACCTCAGACTGTCAGTGAAAGTCCTTGACGGACCATCTTCCTAAGTTGTAAGCCCAGGGCAAGTGTTTCTCATTTGGACAGGTGAGAGTTGTAAGTGGACCAAGTTGTATGTGGGCCAAGGAGTGAGGTGTCTTACCCTCCCAGCCTACGATGACATCCACACCAACACTTCTGTTTTGTCTCTAGGGCTCTGGTTGGCACCCCTGTGCACCCTGAAGTTGGCTGTCTCTAGTGTGCAGTGAAGAGATAAGCCACCACGGCTGCCTCCTCTTCCTCTTCCTCTTCCTCATTCTCTTCTTCTCCTTCCCTTGTTCCTCGTTCTCCTCTTCTTCCTTCTCCTCCTTTGCATTCTGCTCTTCTTCTCCTCCTCCTCTTCCTCACCTTCTTCCTCATCTTCCCCTCCTCTTCCTCTTCCCCTTCTTCTTTTCATTTTCTTCATTGTCTTCTTCATCTTCTTCCTCCTCGTTCTCCTTTTTTCTGTTCCCCTCCCCTTCTTCCCCTTCCTCCTCCTCCTCCTCCTCCTCCTCCTCCTCCTCCTCCGCCAGGTTAGCCCAGGATTCTATAGAATTTCCTAGGTCACTGCCTGCTCTGGGCCTGGAGTTAGCCAGGCCCATTCACTTGGCAACTTCCCCATGCTTGCCTCCTTTTTGGACATTTCCATTCCCCGGGGCAGGGCTTTGCCTTTAGGAAGCTTAACCAGTCTCTTTCCTTCCTCTGACAGTCAGAGAAACATGCAGTTCTGTATGGGGAGGTCCTGAAGTTCTGGGAAGAAGAAAGTGGAGTCAATAATCCACCTTCTCAAAGCACACTTGATTCCCTGACAGAAACATGTCCGGAAGCTGATCACTTCTTCGGTATATTCTGCATGTGCCTCACCTCTGCTCACCCGGATGGCTGCTGAGTGCCCGGCACTGTGTACCCACCCACCTCCCTAATCTCATAGTGTATCCGTTTGTCACTGGCCAGCAGCCATAAGGCCATCAACACGGCCACCCAGCTCACTGAAGCTTGGACTTTACCCAGCTATCTCCTCAGCCAGCTCTCCCAGATCTCCTTCAAGGCTGTCAGGCTCTAGATGGAAGCCTGATCCCAGGAGAAGCCCTTGGTGTCTATATTTAAACAAAGCATCTTTATCCCAGCTCTTACTGGACCTCACCCTTGTTCTTTATTGTTACTCTACTCTATCCCATTAGCAAGCCGTGTGGAGCCTGACACGGGGCTGCTGGTCTATTCACACAGCTAGTCAGGCCTGTGCAGGGCCCCTGAAGAGAGCAGGGCTGAGATGCCTGTGTTCCAAACAACTCCAATCAACTGCACCTACATGGCTCCCAGAGATGCTAGAAAGGATAACCCAGCAGAGAGATGTCTGATCAGGAAGGCGGGCAGGTGCAGAGACAAGGCCTTGGCAGGCTGGTTCTCTATCATGTTAACACAGAGGTGGAGTCCAGAGCCTGTTACATGCTCCCCTTGGGGCCCTTGGGTATTTTCTTCACTACCAGCTCCTGAAAATTGCCTCTACTATCCCTGTCATTCCGTAGGTCCCAGTGAGTAGCAGGCAAGGACCGTGCCCTATGGCTTAAGGTCATGTTGCCACTCAGGGAGGATATGATTGCGCAGAGCTCAGCTGAAGACTGGTGACTTCTTTACACATACACTCAAGCAACTACTGGAGCAGAGATGAAGGGGCTGCTGACCGACTCTTGTGGGTACCCCATGCCTGCATAAATGGCACTGCTTGCTTCTGCAAAGAGCTTGGCCAGAACAAGATTTAAAAATAAAAATGAATGAGATGAATAGCGGTCAGCTCATGGCAAACCAGTGATGATACGAGGTAGGCCCAGAGAGCAAAAAGCACATACAACTTAAAGGAAAACTCCAACAACTGATCATATTTTCCCACAATGCATTTTTATAAGAGCGCAACAAAACAGAGAAAGGATTAGCGTGCCCACAAGAGCAATTCCGAAAGATCCCAGAAGACAGTGCAAAGTGAGACCGCTGGCCAGACTCCTAGTCTCCAAGCTCTTCTGGACGTGGCTTCTCAGTGACCATTTAGAAAAACCCAAGACTAAAGACTTGTGTATGTCCTTGAGGCAGGCAAGCTCAGGGCTGGCTTCGACATGGACCCTCCTTGGCTGGAGCTACACACATTCCTTTCCCAACAGAGTCCTTACCAACCAAGCACCTGATTCGCATCAGTCTGCATGCAACTTCCCTCCAAACAAAGCAATCGATTGCTCTAACCAGAGCATCCTAGCAACCCTCAGTTAACTCCCTTTTTGTAATTAGACACATCTCACAGGTAAGGTAAATGAGGTGATCTTGGCTGGACTGGGAAATTGCGTCTTCTCTATGAGCTCCTAAAGGGAAAAAAATTCCTATTTGCCATCTTATGCCTGTGCATGATTGGGTGTGCATATGATTAAAACCAGAAGCTTAGTGGGAAAGGACATCCACGAAGAGCAAAGGCTTACACAACTCAAGACTGTCAATCAAAACAGAAAGCCACCCACACTCCCACCCTGTTGAGTACCTGCTCTGCCCCTTGGACCTACCTAGGCAATCACCAGTTTTGAAGAAGTGTGTTTGCTCAGGGTCTGATGCTCCCTTGCAGTGTGGCCCATTCTGTTTCACTTTATTTATGGACACAATCCCTTGCTATGATGCTTTTTTCATGTTATTGTTCAATTCTTCAACCAAGAGATTGAGAACCCTGAGCTATCTGGTCCCGACACCCCTGGTAAGCTTCCCTTGATTACTGAACCAGTGGTAACATGGCTGGGGCGCCACATGAGGTTCAGCTTTCTTTTGCATGTGTGACACCCCTCCACTTGAGAACGCAGGCCTGGATGCTTTTGTTTGGGCTGGAAAGCTCTTTTAAGAACTGACCATGAACAGCACATGGATAGTGACCAGGTTATGTTTTGAACAGTTTGGTGTCAGGTCCATGTAATGAGAATCTACTTCTGCCAGCAAAGTTCATCCATTCTGCTCTTCTCTGGTCCTGGGGTCAGTGCACACCCTGCCTTCAGGGTGACAAAATGTCACTGAGCATCCTGCCCCCATCTTGGCCGGGTTCCAGACTTTGCATTGTGAAGATTTCCAGGGGAGCTCAGGAGACTGAAGTCTACGACTTTCGGGCCCTTCCCATGCCACTCGGGTGACTGCAGGGTACCCCACTTCCTTATTCTTTACCCTTCTCTTTCTCCACTCCAGAGTTCATTATAAATTACAGAATTCTATAGATGACAAATATGGAGCCTCATACAAAAAATCCTTGCCAAATTATTTATAAATAAGCTGAAAATTGGCAGGAAAGTTGAGCCCAATACACGCTCCCGATTTTCATCTGTGGATAAACAAAACAGCTCACCCATCCCTTCCCCATACGGCCTTTGATAAAATAGCAGGGGGTTCAAAAAGTTATTAAAAATAACCTGAATGTTGAATTAATGACTGAAAACTTTAAACTAATTTGAATAACATAGTTGGGCTAAAAAAAGACGTTTTAAAACTCGTTTTTGTAAAAACTCATCTTTCCCCTAACTCCTTATAAAGATGTGAAAGCCCCCTGTTAATGATGTCCTGTGAGTAGGTGCCCTTCTTCTGAATGGCATTGTCTATGGTCTAGCACTGCTGTGAGTTTTCAGAGGAAACCCCTCACTCCAGCCAGTAGAGCACCTTCAAATGTTCTTCACAACTCAACTCTCTTCTAGGTCCCTTACTTCCAAGTGACCTCTGGGATACCTGAGAGTGTATCAGTGGCTTCTCAGTGAACCCCATCACCTTCAGGAAAGCCATGCATACTGCCTACCAGCTTTTCCTCAGACTCTGTGGACTGTCTGGTTGTGTTATTTTCTTGAAGAAGGAAGCGCTTGTTCTGGCTTTGGTTCAAGGTTATATAGTCTACCGTGGCGGGGAAGACAGGGTCCACCCACAGTTAGGAAGTGGAGGATGATGGGAGCTTGTGCTCTGCTTGCATGTTTTGTCCATTCAGTCTGGGACCCTGGTCCACGGGGATGTCACCACCTACGTTTAAGGTGGATCTTTCTACATCGAACAATCCATCTAGGAATTCCCTCGCAGGCATGCCTAGTAGTTTATCTCCCAGATCTTGTCTAATGACAACAATATTAACCATCACAGAGTTCCATCTGAGCTCACAGCTTCGCAGAGATGATGGAGGCCTCTTCACTGCACAAATGTGACCATGCATGGCTTCCTCTAGTCAACTGCCCTCTTGTTCTTCATCTGGACTGTGCATCCTATTATGCCTACATCCTGGGCCAGGGAGCAGACCGCCTGTCTGTTATCTCAGGCTCCCAACAGATCCCATAGGCTGGGTGGCTCACACAGCAGGCAGGAACTTCCTTATAACTTAGAGGATGGAGTTCAAGTCCCAGGTATATTAGAAGGAGCTTCCCACAGGCTTCTTTTTGGCCCCCAGATGCCATTTCTACTTTATGTGTCTTCCATGCCTTCTCATGCTCTATTACTTCGTCTGTAAAGAGTTACTCGCATCGAATCAGGGTTACCCTGAAGCTACATTTAACCCCTATCCCCATATCCAGTCATATCAAGGTTAAGCATTTCAGAATATGGATATGAGGGACATGGTTCAGTCCACAGCATCTTCGGTCTGACATCACAGATCACTTCTGAGTATATGATGTCTTTCCTGTGAATGTCAATATTTGGGTTTATGTGTCTTTGTCTCTTTGTTTATCCAAGCATATTCCTGTCTCTGTGGAAGAGTGTGGTCTACTCCTGTTTGCCTAAAAACCTGTCACCTCGTGTGGTGGGTGGGGAAATGTCTCAGGCAGGAATGCATCTTATCAGGCGTGTAAGCATTCAACACGTTTGTGCCCCAGCTCCAGGGTTGTGGAAGAAGAGGCGAAGAGAGAAGCCAGGGGAGGGCACGGTAGGTGGTGGCAATCAGCACCAATCATGGAGTGGAGCTCCCTAACTGAACGCCCACAATCTGATTGCCATCCAGGTGTGGCTGCAGCTTAGCAGCTAGCAAAGTGCAATCATTTCTAAAATTGGAGCCCCCACACTGCCTGTGTTTGGACTGCCACGTGCGATAATGCGTGCCTGCTCTTTGCTCTTCCTCCTCCCGGGTAGTCAAGAGAGGACAGAACAGAGCTCAGGGATCAGTCAGAACCGTATCAGACTCTGTGATGTGTTTCCTATTCTGTGTGCGAAGTAAGTTCAGAGATGGGGTGGGAAGGAATGCGGAGAATATAGCAAGAAGCAGGAATGGTTGGGCACACAAAGTCATGGTAAGTGGGGGTGATCGGAAGGGCTTTGTGTGAGGACCCTAGCGTCATGGCCCCAATTTGACTATCCCTAATTTTAACCCTGGGCCTGAATAAGAATAATACGGGTAGGTCCAGAGAACCTCGCCGGACTGTACATGGCATTCCTGAAGGAACGAAAGGATATGCAGGACACTGGTCTCTCCAGCAAGCCCCACAGAGCAGTGTAACAAGAAAAGCCACGCCTCTTGGGCACAGTCATCCCTAGAACGTCATTGTGGTTTCACCAGTGCCACACATAGATAGGACTGAATTTTAGCAACTCTTTACTCTTTCCTGGAGATGGTAGAAGAAGGCTTCCAAGTGAAGCCGTCCTCTTGAGGTCACTGCCACCGGCAGCCCTACCTGGTGAGCAGCATCCATACAGTGAGCTCTGAGCAGGCTGAACTTCAGCTGAGACTCCCAGAGACTCTGCAGATACCTGTACCCATGGGAAGGACCAGATCTCTGGAGAGTCTGCTTAGCATTCCTCCAGCCTCCCTCTTCCTCTCTGCTGCTCTCAATGTCTTTTAGTTAGCCCCATCACTGATGCTAGGTCCCACTGGCACAGTCTGAGGGAGAGGTGACTTGGGTCAGCTCAAGGTGGTCTGGTCAGCCTCATCTACCTGCCTGCCTGTCTTACCTGCCCACTGCTCCTGCTTAGGGGCCTCCCAGGTAGCCCCCACATCCCAGGTGAGTTGGGGTAGCCCCTGGATACACTGATGCATCGTGGGAAGAACCTCTCTGAGACTGAGTACTTAGCAGTGGGGTTGAGGTTCTACACAGCGAATGCCCAAATGTTCACAAGCTCTGAACCAAGTGGAGCCCTGAACGTGAGAGGTAGAGACCCCCTAGGTGCCTGGAACAAGGCGCATTCGTCTGCTTCTGTGGCCTGGAATCTGCCAAAAGTGGATAGCCCTCTATGTCTGTTAAGGTCACCAGCAGTCCCCTCCTAAGGTAGCAGGAAACTTCCACCTTTCAGAGGGTCTTAAAGGGCCACATCTTTGCAGCCAAGGAGGTTACCAGGGAAAGACTGCCTCGAGAATAGAGCCAGCAGGGCATGAAAGCAAGCATAGGGGGATCTCCACGTTCCCTGCCCCCATGCTCCCTGCAGATCAGATCTTAAGATGCGCTGTATATAAACCATCTCCTCCTTGCTCAGCACAGTGTTCTGTAACCCTGACCTGCTCTTAAACAAGTACCAAAGTGAGTTTTAAGCATAGAAATATACCCCTTGCTCTCAAGTTGCAGACAGATGCTCTGTCCACCATCCTGTCCCTGCTCAGGGCTCTAGGAATCCCCAGTATCAGAAATAAGGAATTGTTACAGAGTTGTGGGTGGGACTGTGTGGCAGATGGGCCAGAACAAGTGCTGTTTGCTCTGTACTGGGCAGGGTCATGCTTGACTGGAACTGAAGAACCATGTTCTGGGAGGTGCCTTTGGTGACAGGCAGGTAGCTTTGATGACCAACATGATGAGGCCTGCAGTTTCTGTTGCTGAAGGCTTTAAATCTGCCTGGGTTATATTGGGCATCTACTTTTGTACCAGCTGAAATATGGGAGCTCTGGGACATAGAAATGAGCATTACACTCTTCCACGGCTGGAGATCAGTACCTCCTCTGCCATCTGTCTTCTAGGTATAGTGTCCAGATTTGGTTGGAAGAACCAGACCCCAGTTCTCAGGCAGGGACAACAGGAGCCACCAGGAAAGCGTCAGACACATATTGTTTAGTTAAGGAAATTAAATGGGATAGTGATGATGGAGAAGCCTCATGAAATTGCAAAGCTTGGGAATCCTTAGCGGTCCTGGGTGTACTTCACCCAGTGACTGTCTACCATCGAGGGTGGCCTGTTCCTCATGGAGAATAGCTCACATGGAGCATACAGCTCATGAGTACAGTGTGGTTCCTTGCAACATGTACCTTACCCAAACTATCAGAACATATTGCCAAGCTATGATCTCAAGGTAACACTCAGGAGGGAAGGGACTACTTAGTGAGTCTGTGTGTGTGTGCATGTGTGAGACAGACAGAGTGTGTGAGATGTGGTGTATGTAATATGTATGTTTGGTGTGTGTGGTATGTATATGTAGTGTATACGTTTGGTGTGCATGTTTAGTATGTGGGATGCATTGTGTGTGTGTGTGTGTGTGTGTGTGTGTGTGTGTGTGTGTGTGTGTGGTGTTGGTAGAGGGTTGGTACCAGAACATTGCCAAAGTATATGCAACCTAAGCTACAGTGGTCTCAGGTGGGAGCATCTCCTGGTCACTAGGAGAAGCAAATCTTAAAGAAAAACAGTCTCAACTTAGAGTCACAGAACTTCTGTAGGCTGTATTACAACAGCCAATTTACAGCTGGCAAATCTAGAGGATGGGGGGAAAGCCAGGAGGAGCATGCTTGTCCTTGAGGTTTGTCGGGCTGGAGTTCTCACGTAGACTCTATCACAAACATATATAAATCATTTGAAGAAATAAAGACTGAAATTGCAAAGACGAACGGATGACAGAAGGCTGCACGTATGTCTGGAAGGCCACCTTCATGCACACACACTAAAACCAGGCTGTCATTTGATTCGTCAGCCTCAGATCTGGAGGAAATGAAGTCAGTGTCTCGGAGACGTCTCTGCCTGCTGTGTTCGTGGTAGGATCACTGGCAGAAGCAAAGAGGTGTGAATAGCCTAAGGTTCACCCACGGGTGAACAGATAGAGAAAATGTGGTGTGACTACACGGTGTACTGTCATCACATCTACAACAACATGGATTAGAGTGGAGGACATGCGTGAAACATAAGCCTTATAGAAAGAAAGGTGGCACACTGTCTCACACATGGAATCCAAAATCAAGGTCAGAGAGACTCAACAGACCCAGCCTTGAGACCTCCTTACAGACAAGGTTTGTCTCCTAGGCGATCGTAGAGCCTGTCTAGTTGGCAATCAGCAGTAGCCAACGCACCGTGTAAGATGTTCTCTCTCACCTCTGACCTCTTCTACCTGGAAAACTTCCCCAAAGAAGGTCCTCAGGCCCTCAGCGCATCATCTCAACATGAGCTTGAAGGTGGAATGATCCAAACAGGCTGTGTGGAGAAGCTCCATGGTGCACACTTCCAGCAGGTTTCTCTGTGATGCTCACACACACAGTACGTAGAGAAGCACTGCTGTGGAGACCAGGATGAGAAACCCATCTGTGCAAGAATGATGCTCAACACTCAAGCGAGGTGATGGCCAGCTCTGTCCGTCCGAGCACAAGCAGAGGGGCAGCTGCTGCCTCAGGTGTTTGAAAGTGAGCAGCGTGTCCCACAGAGGCGAGTCCACATCCGTGGTGAGCAGATCTGCCTGGAAGTCTCGAAGAGACAATTGTGTCGAAGAAAAACTTTAAGAAGGAACTTTTATTGTGAAAGATAAACTGAACAAACAAACAAAAATCTGGTCAAGTCTTAGGGACCTAACCAAAAGCTGGGAGGCAGAAGGAAGTAGTTGGTGTCCCCCTGAAAGTGTATAGGGATGCTGTCAGTTGGGAGGATGAAGGGGAACCAAGAGGAAGCAAAGCTGGGATTCAGACATTACCTGGATCCATGGAAAAGGACTAGGAGACTCTCTGAGACACACTTGTGTGAGCACCAAGAGCCTGTAGGTGGCGGTGACACAGGAGTCACAGACAGAGGGTCAGCTCTCAGTCTATGGCTTTTACCTCACCTTCTAAGGAGCAGCCTAGGGAGCGGCAATCTCAAGGGAAAAGCTCTTAGTCAGCACAATGCCCGAGCGTGAGTAATGGCCAGGAGGGGTGGTTTGGGGATTGGATCAAAGGCAAGCCTTTGGGCTGCCACACACTCTCTAACGGAGCCAGAGGGCAGCTGTGTCCAGTGCCCACCCACCCCATGATGGCACCAAGGAAGTATACCATCAGAGGTCACAGACTGGATCAGAGAAAACTGTGATGATGGGAGATAAAGCTGGTTTGGAACTGGGGACCTTTCTGGGCAGAAGACGATAGCAGCTGCTGCCTGTGCACCATGGTGGCGTGACCTCTGACACACCCACGTCATGACTTGACAATAGCCCATACTCCTGGTGTCCTTGACTCAACTCCCATATTCTAGGATGTGGAATCTCCTGAGGCAGGTTGGGGAGGGAGAGAGAAAGAACTGCTGATGTGTGCTTTCTCTGGTGGAGTTGCCTTCATCCCGGGGTGGCTCTCAATCTTCTGCCCACCTGCGTGGATCAGTTTGAGAGAAGAATGCCATTTTCAGTCTCCCATGTCTAACTTATATTTTGAACCAAGTTGCTCAGGTGTCACAACTGGTCCAGGAGCTTTCTCCCCCACTAAGTACCCTCATGAAGAAAGAGAAAAACCACCCTATGCTGGGTAAATTAGGGTTGGACTGTAGTGGTGACACCTGTCTAGAAATGTCATTGCCAAGTGGGACCCCTGCCTGGTACCGGATTGAGCCTTCGAGGGTGTGTTCCTGCATGGAGACTCACAGCAGCTCCCAGCTCTGACCTGCAGGCAGCTCTGTGCCAGATTTGGCCACTCCATCCTCACCTTTCCTGCTTATTCATCTGAAACACGGACATTGACACCTTAGGGACCGCTGGGGCTGAAATGACTGCCACACACATGCGCACTGCAGGGAGTCAAATTTGTTAATCTGGGAGTGGCCAGGTCCGCATGGCTGACAACCGCTTTCCACTCTCCTGTGACTCCAGGAGAGGTCCAGGCACTTGCCTCGTGGCAGCAGCAATCAGTCTCTTCACTAACCTCTTGCCTTCTTCTAAGCCTGCTGATAGGTCAAGCCCTGGTCCCCACCCTGATGTCTGTCTCACTAGTGATGACATAGGTTAGAATGGAATTAGTCACAGAGACAAAAACCCTCTCATCATTGGGCGAGGCTCCCAACTGTAAGGCAAAACACACCAGTCTGCTACCTATAGCCACCTCAGAATTCTCTGAGGAGGACACATCCCACTGAGACATCGACTTTTGGATGTGAAGTCTCATTACAGTATCCTGAACCAAACTGTCTCCTCACTCATTCAGGTTTCGGCTTTGAGAGCATCTCTACTGCTGCCTCCACGTCATTGGCTTATGTGTGTGTCTATAGCTATATCAATCTAGTGTTTCTCTTGTTATTCCTCCTCTTCATAGAGTAATGCGTGGGAGAGGGAACATGAACCAGACACATACATGCTTCCACATACACATACATATATACACATGTACAGATACATATACATTCAAACACAGATGCACATATATGCATCCACATGCACATATGTCCACACACACACATATATGCGCATGCACAATACAGATACATATACACACAAACACAGATGCACATATATGCATCCACATTCACTTATGTAGAAACACACATATATGCATACAATACATACAGATACATATGCACACAAGCACAGATGCACATATATGCATCCACATGCACATATGTCCACACACACATATATGCGCATGCACACATACATACAGATATGCACACATACAAACACAGATGCACATATATACATCCATATGCACAAGCACACATATATGCACACAATACATGCAGATACATATGCACACAAACACAGATGCATATATATGTATTCACATGCACATATGCACAGACACACACACACTCTCACACCCAGGCACACATGCTTCTTTACTGTGGCTCTTCAGTTATTCCCCAAATCTTTTTTTTTTTTTTATTGGCTCGACACATGCTTGACTTTGGAATGAGGGAGAATGCAGCCTAGAGCAGGCTGTCACCCCTCCTCTCCTTCAGATGCCCCTCTGATTTGAATATCTGTCATCTAGGATAGAAGTCAGTGGATTGTCATCATGAACAACCAGACTATAAAGACTGGGTCCTGTGTGAGCCACATGAGCCACACGTTGTGGATCTTCTCTTTCTTTTACAAACCCTGGGTCAGTGTTTACTAAGAGCTGAGATCTGGCTTTGAATGCTCTGGTAGGATGCGGAGTCTTGAGTTAGATGTGCAGAGTCTTGGGACCAGCCTTACACCTCCTGAGTCGGAATATGGGTGTTAACACCATTCCCAGGATACCCATACACATCAAGTTTGAGAAGCAAGCTGCTTCTTACCATTTTGATTCTTAAGTTGATTTTGTGGAGATATTTGATGTCTCCTTTACTGTGATCTGCAGTCTGAGCTATGGCACAAAGCACTTTACAAACCACAAAGGCCCAGATCTGGATATTTTGTCTTTCTGTGAACAATTCACAGGATCCAGGAATATGCAGGCTGAGAGATGGCTCCTCTGTTCTCTGGGAGCAATGAAAATCTGGTGACCTGCTGTGCTCAACTGACCCGGAAATAACTTTGCACTTAATTTTAATTTGCTATGGGTGGCAACAGTGTTCTTTTTCTGTCGGGGAAAAAAAAAGCAGCCGGCACTCACATGGGTGAAGGCTGCAGCTGTGATTGATGGCAGAGAATGTAGGGTAAGAGCAGGCAGGGCCTGCGGAGCCAGCTGCCATCTTCCAGAGCAGCAGGAGGCCACTTCCAGAGGCTGCTGAATAGGCTCTGTCCTGTGGAGGGGTGCTCTGGCCAGAGTCTGCTGCCACCCTGGCTTGGATTCCTAGCATATCTGAGCATGCCCTGCACTAGGGGCTTAGGAAAGGAGAGGTGTTCCTGGCCAACTCTTAAGCTGTGATTATTTGCTATTTCTACAATTGGGCATGTCAAGGCTCTGCTGTAAGGTCCTCAGGGGCTACTAGGGGTCTGGAGCACAGCTGGGATGCCCCCCTGAAGACTTCAGTTTCTCCCTCACAGCGTGGCTTCGGGACAAGAACCCTCAGTGATCTCCTCCGGCTCCTAAATCTGCAATCTCACCCTGGCAGTCCCTGCAGGTCCATGTTCTTCCTTTGCCCCTTCATCCTGTGCCCTGGGATTTGGATGGGATGTAAAGGTGGCTTCAGTGTGCCTGTCACCATGGTGCCAGGTAGACAGAGGGAAGGCCTGACCTCTCCTCCATTTCATGGGGCCAATGTCTTTCTTTGTGTAGTCGGACAGCTCAATGCTGATTTATCTGTGAAGTACAACCGAAGGGTCACGGTCTTGCAAAAATCTGGATGAAGTGACTGACTCCCAGCTCCTGGTGCGATTCTGGACCCTAAACCATGAGCTTCATAGACTTAGGAACCCCAGAGAGAGCTCTAAGGGTACTTGCACTAACCCTTACCAAAGCAATCACCCCCTGACAGAGGTCCAAGGCGTGATGGGATAACGGTGCCTGGAAGGATGTCAGGTTATCCCCTGTTGCCTGCCTCTCCTCTCCTGGAGTTGACGAGACTGAATGACCTCCAGGCAATGTGTCCTTCTGAGGCCCCTCATTAGTTTCCCCTCTGCAGCCCGTGTTGGCCTGACTTTACCCCATCTCTAATACAAACCCTGCAGTGTCCCCCTGGGTGGATCAGCCTGCATGTACACCACTGGTCTTAAGACATCTGCCTCCTCTTCCCCCTCTTCCAGCATCCACACATGCTTATCTCATCTTAATAAGTCATGTCCAGGAAATAACACCAGAGTGACTCTGGCTGAGTCAGTGTGTCAGCGAGAGCCACGCGGGTCAGGGAAATTTGCATTAGGCAATTTGACCCAAGGGCGTCAGTTCACGAGATGAGAAATCAGGCCAGAGGGGTTGGTGGAGCATGGAAGACATTTGTGGCTGGCTCTGCAGTTAGTGTTTGAAAATGCCTTTGCTGATCACAATTTTTCCCTCCATAATTAGACCCAAATCTAATTGGGCTTCTGAAAGAGCCGTTGCTATTCAGACGGCCTGAGTACTGCGGCAGTTTGCTGTACTGTGGAGAAGAATGTGTACAGAGGCTCCCTGCCGCTCAGACATCCTCATCTGCTGGGTGCATTCATTCCCCATGATGCTGCATGTCTTGAGTTTTCTGTGACATTGACATGTGTCTAGTCTGAGGGTCTCTGAAGCATATATCAACACAGGTGTTAGGCTTGGGATGACATTTGCACATTCAACATTCTTCAGGATACTGAGACTGACTGCCCATCCAATACGTACCGCCTCAGGTACCAACTCATTAAACCACTGGACTTAAGTCCCCTCATAGGTAGAGGTATATGGCTATACCTGTTGGAAAGATGTCCCTAAGTTTAAGTTAGGTGACATTAGTAAACCCCCAGGGAAAAAATCCATTCAAGGTGAGTGGCTGGCGAATGGAAGGCCATGCTGCTTTTCCCTTCCTCTGTCCCTGGCATGCTGTCCCTATCCATCCCTCTCTTCATCCCCCACTGATCTTTCTTCTCCAGGTCCTTGATGGACTTAGTAGTTACATAGCAAGGAATTTCCTTGCCTTTAATAGGAGATTCTAGTAGATTTATAAGATAGCAGTATTTTGTTTCATTTTTATAGCAGGATCTTGCTATGTAGTCCAGGCTAGCCCCCCGGTATGCTTTGTATTCAGGAGGGCCTAGAATTCACTATCCTCCTGCCTCATCCTCCCAAGCAAGGTAGTGTCATCTTTCTGAAGGGATCACTCAGAAGATTCTAAAACTGTAGCTTGGGCTAGAGAGAGAGGAAGAAGGAGAGTTAAGGTCACTCAGTAAGGGTGGGAGGGAAAGAGGGAGGGCACCTGGATGCAGATGGAAGACTCAGCTGCTGCACCAGATCTCTAGGCTTTGTAGCCTCTCCAGTTAGTCTTCTGGCAGTACCTGGGCACCATGGCCATGGTGAGGCCAGCCAGTTCACTGCAGTTCAAAGCATCTTCCCAGTAGATTATCTGCAGATCACTTCATTTCTGCATCTCAGCAGCTTCTTGTGGTTGGCTAGCAGCCTCTTCACACGGCGAAAGCTTGGTCAGGAAAGGACGGGAAGAACTGCATGTGTCTTCTGTTATACACCGGTAGACATGAAAAGTCTTTTAAAAATATTTTATTTATGTGTGTGCTTTTGTGGGTGCATGGTTCTGTGTGAGCATGTGTATGCAGGTGTCTGTGGAAGTCATAAAAGGTGTCAGATTCCCTTGAGCTGGAGTCGCAGGCAGTTGTGTGCCACCCCATATTAACTCAGGTCCTCTAGATAAGAACCTTCTTTGCTGCCGGGCCTGTTCAGTCCATGTCTGCTGTTTGAATAAATATTCACTGTCTAATTGGGACACACAGGACCATCCAAGGGCACCTGTACCCCAAAACCCCCTCCCCTTTGTGGATGTCTAGCACGATGGGGTGATCCCACAGGAGCTTGGAATAGTACAGCCCACTCCATGGGAGGTTGAAATGTGCCAGTGTTCGGAGTGAGGTCTCTTCTATCTGCTCAGTATAACCTGTTATTCTCGCTGGGACACAAACCAATGCTTGTGCATTGTTGTTGTTAAATTCTAACTTTAAGCCATGGTGATCTGATAAGATACATGGGGGGTTATTCCAAGTTTTTGTATCTGTTGAGGTTTGCTTTGTTACTGAATTTGTGGTCAATTTTTGTGAACGTTCCTAAGGTGCTGAGAAGAAGGTATATTCTTTTGTGTTTGGGTGGAATGTTCTAGAGATATCTGTTAAGTCCATTTGAGTCATAACATATGTTGGTTCTCTTATTTCTCTGTTACGTTTCTGTCTGGCAGACCTGTCAGGCAGTGAGAGTTGGGTGTTAAAGTCTCCTACTAGTAGCGTGTGGGCTTAATGTATGATGTGAGCTTTAGTAATGTTTCTTTTACATATGAGGGTGCCCTTGTATTTGGGTCATAGATGTTTAGAATTGAGATTTCCTCTTGATGGATTTTTCCTGTGACAAATAAAAAATGTCCTTCTTTGTCTCTTTTGATTGATTTTAGTTTGAAATTTATTTTGTTAGTTATTAGGATACAATCAACAAGACAAAATGGCAGCCTACAGACTGGGAAAAGATCTTCACCAACCCCACATTAGACAGAGGACTGATCTCCAAAATATACAAAGGATTCAAGAAACTTGACATCTACAGACCTAAACAGAGAACTCTCAACAGACAATTCTCAAATGGCTGAAAGATACTTAGGGAAATGCTCAGTATCCTTAGCCATCAGAGAAATGCAAATCAAAACAACTCCGAGATTCCATCTTACACCTGTCAGAATGGCCAAGATCAAAAACACTGATGACAGCTTATGCTGGAGAGGATGTGGGATAAGGGGAACACTCCTCCATTGCTGGTACGAGTGCAAATTTGTACAGCTGCTATGGCAATTTCTCAGGAAATTAGGAAATGTACTCTTTGGTATATACACAAAGGATGCTCAATCGTACCACAGGGACATGTGCTCAACTATGTTCATAGCAGCATTATTTGTAATAGACAGAATCTGGAAACAACCTAGATGCCCCTCAACCAAAGAGTGGATAAAGAAAATGTGGCACATTTACATAATGGAGTACCATTCAGCGCTGCAAAATGGGAGCTTGAAATTTGCAGGCAAATGGATGGGATCTAGAAACAAACCATACTGAGTGAGGTAACTCAGACCCAGAAAGACAAATACAATATGTACTCATTCATAAATGGCTTTTAGACATAAAGCAAAGGAAACCCGCCTATAGCCTACAACCCCAGAAAACATAGACAACAGAGAAGACTCTAAGAGAGACATACATGGAGCTACATAGTTTTTTTTTTTTTTTTTTGACACAGGATCTCACTATACAGTTCAGGCTGACATTAACTTCTACCAATCTTACTACCCCAGCCTCCTGAGTGGTAGTATTACAGGTACTTACCACCACACTTGGTATTTCTTATAGATAAAAGCACGTAGAACAGGCAAGAGAGAAATCCATGTTACACTAAGATCCTTCTCGACCTATCCATCTTATTGGAATGAATTCCATCATTTTTGAAACAAAGCTTCTGCTAGACCCTAGCTCCCTGGTCTGTGTACTTCTGCTGAGAGTATGAGCAGGCTAAGAGCATTGTGCCCCTGTAGTAGGGTTCCATACTATTGTGCTTGAAATACATCTTAGATGTTCTCCAAAGGCTCACATGTTTGAACACTTAGTCCCCAGTTGGTGGCACTGTTTGGGAACCTTTAGTGATGTGGAACCTCACTAGAGAAAATGGTGTTGAGGTTTTAGGGTTAGCTTTATTTCCTTCTCTCTCTCTGCTTCCTGGGTATGGGAGTCATACAACCAGTCGGTCTCCAGCTCCGGCTGCCATGCCTTCCCTGCCATGTCTTCCTGATCGTGATCTCCTGCTCCGGCTGCCGTGCCTTCCCTGCCATGTCTTCCTGATCGTGAGGTATTGTGTTTCTCTGGAACTGTAGACCAACACAAACCATTTCTCATTTAAGTCTTTTTGTCATTGTTGTTTTTGGGAACTGTGTTGTAACTATTCCTGGACAGGCACAACATAACCCATCTGCTCACCCCAGATAGTAATGTGGCAGGATACAAGATCAACTCCAAAAAATCAGTGACCTTCCTATACACTAAGGATAAGGAAACAAGAGAGGGAAATTAGAGAAGCATCACTTTTCACGATAGCCACAAATAGCATAAAATATCTTGGGATAATTCTGACCAAGGATGTGAAAGATCTATTTGACAAGAACTTTAAGTCTTTGAAGAAAGAGTGTATTCCTAAAGACAGCAGCCGTTTCATCCTGGGACCCAGCAGGCAGGGCCCAGCCCCTCCACCCTAGGGTTCGGTACAAAGTAAAGGGGCTTGAATCTCTAGACTGCCATCTCCACCCGATGAAGCTGCCTCCACTCTGCCAGCAGCGATCATTCCCCCTAAGCCGTCTACTGCTCTGTCTTGTGATTACATTGGGTAGTGCCAGGAAGCGGGTGCTTTGTGCCATTCTGACCAGATGAGAGGGCCCACTGTGTTACTCAGCGTTCTGCCACTGTGGCAAGATGCCCAAGGAAATTAAAGGAGGGAAGATAAAGATGGAAAGGCTTTGTTTGTTTGTTTGTTTGTTGTTTTGGTTCATGGTTTCAGAGAGTACAGTCCAGAGTTCTTTGTCCCCATTACTGTGGGCCTGTGGGGAGGCGTCAGGGTGGGGAGGATGGTCAGAGCATGGTTGCTCGCCTCAGTGTATCTTGGCAGCAAAGAGAAAGAAAAAGGTGGGGGCTCCAGCATCCTCTTCAAGGATAACTCTGCAGTGAACTAATTTCTCTCTGCCCAACAGTCCTTTCCAAAGGTTCTAATATCCCCTGATAATGCCTGTAGCTCTGGAGCAAGGATTTGCACAAGACCAGTCAGAGACATTTTAGGTCAAATGGCACAGCACACTTCTTTACATTCTCTTCCTCCCTCCCTCCCTCCCTCC
>NC_022029.1:25620059-25621644 GCF_000317375.1 Microtus ochrogaster
ACCTCCCTCCTCCTCTCTTTCTTGCTTCCCCCCCTCATTTATTCTCACTCTCTCTCTTGCAAGAGTACACACCCTCTCTCTTCCTCTCCCCTTCCTCCTGGCTCTTTTGCTCTCTCCCTCTCTTGTTCCTCTCTCTCTCTCTCTCTCTCTCTCTCTCTCTCTCTCTCTCTCTCTCTCTGTGTCTGTGTGTGTCTGTGTGTTTCACCCTCATTCTCCCTCCTGTTCTCTATTTCACTCTCTCCTCTCATTCCCCGTTTTAACATGTATAGACGCACCTTGAATTTTGTTACAAAGACAGTCTTCTGGCCCCACCCATAGAAGTGCTGGGATCTAAGGAGACTGAAATTTTAAAATAAGCGCAGTGAGCTTTTAAAAGGGTCCTTTCTATGCCACACTCAGGAAACAAGCCACAAAGGTGAGGCTGATTCTGAATGGGCTCATTGCTGCTGTCATCCTGGCCTGCCCTCCTGAGGCTTGGCAGACACAGGAGGACAAGGTCAAGGCCAGGCACCACAGTGGCCAGCACTGAGCAGAGCTGTGCTCTACAGTGGCTGAAAGCACCCCTTCCAAGCTGAGTGACCTTGGGCAGTACTTAGCATCTTCACCCTCAGCTGTCTTGCCCACACCTTTCTTATGATTCTTGCAGATGGACACACCTGTGACGGACACACCTGTGCCAGACTCACTCATGTCGGACACACCTGTGACGAATGCACCTGTGAGGGACGTGCTTACTTGTGATGGACACACCTGTGATGGACATACCCATGACGGACACACCTGTGCCAGACTCACTCATGTCGGCCACACCTGTGACAAATGCACCTGTGAGGGATGCGCCTACCTGTGACAGACACATCTGTGACAGACACACCCATGACAGACACCCCCACAATGGACATACCCATGACAGACTCACCCTCACCCGTGCCAGACTCACCCATAACAGACACACCTGTGCCAGACTCACTCATGTTGGACTCACCTGTGACGGACACACCTGTGACAGACACTCCTAGGATGGACACATCTGTGATGAACACACAGGCCCTCGTGTTGGTTAAAAGACAAATGCCTGGATAATTTCTTGCCTTGCAAGAAAAAGGACCTGAGTTTGCTCCTCAGAACCTACATATGAAAGCCAGGCATGATGTTATGTGTTTGCAAGCCCAGTTCTAGGCCAATAAACTACTCTGTCCCACAAAAAAAGGAGGGTTTCTAGAGGGAAGGCAGCAGTGAAAAAACATTTGCTACTCTGCCAGAAGTCTGAGTTCTGTCCCCAGCACTCACATCGAATGATTCATAACTGCCTCTCACTTCAGCTCCAAGGGATTCGATGCCCTCTTTTGACCTCTGCAGGCACCCACGCAAGCATTGCAGACACTTACACAGAAACAGAAACCACACACATAAACGAATAAAAATAAGCCTTTAGAATAATAAGTAATGGGTAGCTGAGGATTGACACCTAAGGTTGTGTACATACACATTCAGGCATGCCTCCACACAGCAGAAGCATGAAGCAATTCTCTCTCTCTCTCTCTCTCTCTCTCTCTCTCTCTCTCTCTCTCTCTCTCTCTCTCTC
>NC_022029.1:25621744-25650143 GCF_000317375.1 Microtus ochrogaster
TCTCTCTCTCTCTCTCTCTCTCTCTCTCTCTCACACACACACACACACACACACACACACACACACACACACACGGGAGGGCAGGGAAGACTTTTTGAGGGATTCCACAACAGGGGCAGATCGAAGACAGGAAGGTCATATACCAATGTGGGATAAGAAGGCAGCAGGGCAGAGAGAGCCAGAAACAGGAGGGGACAGACACAGGGCTTCTTCCTACGGCCCTGCAGTGAATCTCTGTCCCTCCCTCCCTCACTCCCTCCCTTTCACCGATCAAGTCATAAATTAGCCAATGGACAAAGAGCTCAGCATGCTCATTGCAGGAATCAGAGGGGCTTCTGCAAATACCCAGGAGGCAGAGTGGCTTCAGAAGAAAGAGAGAGGCAGGAAAGGCAAAGACAGCTTTCAAGGCGGCTCTGATGTGCTTGTTTGACTGGTACATGGAAGAGGAAGCTATCAGCACCAGGAGGAGGATGCGGGCATAGGAGGTGGCTGAGAAAGACAGGGGAATCCAGTGTGGGATGAGAATCAGGTCCCTGCCCTGGGTACTGTCACTAGCTGGTCAGAAGAGGTGGGTCACCTTAAATTTGGCAAGGGATAGAGCCTTAAATCATGCCTTCCCTGGCCCCTGACCTTACTGCCAGCCCCACCACATCTGTCTATCAGGTTGCACCCCTCCAGGCTGCTTTAATGCCTGTTTACTAAGAACAGGGAGGGCGTATTTCTGCTATCTATAATGTGGGGCTGTTCCTAGACCACAGGTCCTTGATCTGGGAGTTGCTCTGGGGACAGGAACCTATGATGAATTTGGTGCCGTTGATAACTCCAGTCCAAGAAATTGGGAGAACCACGTGTCTTATCCCTAAAGCGGTTTGTGCTTGGGATGGCTGCAGGCCAACTTAGCGTTACATTAACAAATGTACAAAGATGGTTTCCATGTGGGAGAAGCATAGAATGCTCAGCTCATGGCCCTGAACACCCTTCTCAGCCTGAGGGCCCTCGACACTTTCTGGAGTGCTCACTTAGTGGGGGTGATGGCATTTCAAGGGCAATTCTGGATACTGAAACTGCCAAACGCTTGTCAGGCAGGATGCAGACACAAGGAGAATTCCCATTCAGAACACAGCTGTGTACAGATCAGTGGCCAGGGTGGCTTCCTTCCCATCACACCAGGCTGTTTGCCACACTGACAGTGCTGGGCTCTCTGTCTCGTGTCTTCTGAACAATTACAAGAAGGAAATATAGAGAAAGGCTGTCACTTGGAAAAGTAAATGCTAAGTGGATGCTGGGAGATGCTGCCTCTGTGTTTCCCTGTGGGCTAAAATCATCCATTAATTTTCAGAACTACCAGCAACTACCTCTGAGTATTTCCCCAGGGACACACACATACCGTGACTTGTGTGAGGCAGCCCCATTCATCCTCAGGATGAAGCTGGTCTTTGTGAATCACCGTGTCTAATTCAGAGTTCTTCTTGTGTATGTACATAGTGTGGTGTGGTGTGTGTTCCTGTTCTCATGTGTGAGCATGTGTGTCACGGGTGCATGTCAGAGTGTGAAGGCCAGAGGTTAATCTTGGTGTCTTTTTTTGTTGTTTTGATGGCTGTCTGTATTATATATCAACATGGGATCTCTCACTTGAACTTAGAGATTGCTATTTATGATGATCTACCTAACCTCCCAAGCACTGGGGTTCGTGGCAGACTGCCACGAACATTCAGCATTTAGGTGAGCTCTATGGATCCAGATTGTGGTCCTCACGCTTGCAGGGTGAGCACTTTACCCACCCAACCATCTCCCCAGGCTCCTGGTTTGGATCAAACTGTACAAACGTCTCTAATGGATGCTTTCTTTCTGGCCTGGACCCTTCTTATCAAGAGTATTTCCATATTTCAAAATAGCCTGTGGATTTACTTTGATGATGTGAACATATTTATTTTACACAACATGTTCATTCAGTGGACACCTTAAATAACAAATTCCACCTTCATTCTGCTTTATTATAACAGGTAAATGATTGTCTAGTGGGAGACCCTTTCACGGGTTTTCAAGCCCGATGGTGATTTTCTTCTGAGACCACCCTTCTGAACACCTACTAAGTGTTGGCACAATGCTCATTCAGTAGGCATACTTACTGAGTGTCAACCTGTTGGTGGACAATGGTTGATTCAATTGATGTTCTGTTCATATGGCTGAATCTCCTAGCTCGGCTAACCCCAGGGCCCCGGAGAGCTGGATGAGATGCTGTTTGGGAACTGGAAGGGCTGCTGGACCCTGGGAGGAGCAAATATAATGTCATTGCTGGGAATTTTGGGCTTGGAATATAGACATCCAGGTTGCCTAGCAGACATAGCTGGTTAGGCACTTCTTTGGCAGCCTGGGCAGACACTTTCCAGAGAAGTTAAGTTTCTTGCTCTATGGTGGGACGCCTGAACTTTGGACCCTCATCACAGACATGGAATCTATCACAGTGTTGGATCCACAGTTGTAGCTCAGAGGTCACACCCTTTGATGATGGCTGCCCAGCCAATGAGGATTGGATGGTACCCACTGAGTAAGTCACATCATCACATTGACATTGCTGTTCTCATTCTTTGTCTCTGAGATGGACTTCCTCTCTCATCTGGGGTGGGATGCCAGTCAGAAATCTCTTTATATCATGAGATCCCCAGGATGCAAGAAAGTAAGTCATCTCATCCAGGAGGTTTCCATCCAGGGAAAGACGAAGACTTCTTAGGGACACAATTCTTTGCCATGATGCAGGATTAGAGGAAACATAGAACTCGCTCCCATCTTCTAGCCTTGTTCCATCACCGAGGGTTCACCCCAGGCTTTGGTCCTGGTGGTGTGAGCACCACAAACAGCTCCTTGCTTTCAGGTGACCGTTATGTACACCCAGCATCTACAGAGGAGTGATAAGCTTTGACCCATTTCTTAGATCCCTTCCAGGTACCAGGAGATACACCCTGGGCCAGTAAGGCAAATGGTTGTCATCAAGCAAGATGGAGTGTATGGTTGTGGATAGTGCCAAGCCTCTGGGATGTCCACTGACTCCTCACTGCCCCATAAGCTTGGGGGACACCCTCCTCCCTGTTAAACTCTGCCTCTGTGTATTTGTGCCTGGTTATAGGCATAGCGGAGACTCATTCTGTTTTTTAGACACCTCCAGCATAAGGTGCTAAGTACCTGGACTATGCAGCTTTTTCTCCAAATCCTTCAGCACACTGCAGATTCCTTGAGCAAAGGGACCTCAAGTCGCAGTCTGCCATCTTTGTGCATGTACCTACTTCCAGCTTGCATGTTAAATAAGGTTAAATATAAATTCTGTACATTTTAATAAAGCTTAAATATAAATGCTGCTATAGCTATTCCTTGCCAATTTTATTGAAACAGCATCCAGTAACGCTGCCTAGATAGGGCACAATATTTGAAATATTATCTAAAATGAATGAACAGAATACTCTAGGAAACACAGAACTTTGGGTTCTGTCCACAGTACTGTCAAGGTCTGGACAAAGGGGAAAGCATTAGAGGTTTGCATGACTTCCAGAGAATGCTCAGTATGCTAGGAGCTCACAGACTGTTCACACTCACTGAGTTGTGAACATTGAAAAGGCCACAGCACCCATCCCTGTTTTGGGGCGGAACATCATCCAGTGCTCTGGAACTGCAAAGTTATGTAGCCTCTTCGGAAAGTAGCTTGGCAGTTTCTTAGCACCTTCTATATAATCTGTTTGTTCTGTGCCTTGGTGTTTCCCCAAGAGATAGAAGATGCTTTCATGCGCTTAACAGCGTGTGCATCCAGAGACTGCACAAATGTCCTCAAAAATTCCACCTGTGACAGTAAAAAGAAAACTGGGAACAAATGAGTGCAAGGGACCTGGCGATGTCACTTTGAGCTCCCTGTGTGACAGAAAGGAGATAAAAAACAATCAGCCATGAAGTTGAACCGGGTTCATTTCAGGATGCCATCTGTGTAATTCACAGTTGTTTATTTTTTTTAAATCGAAGTCTCATGTAGCCCAGGCTGCCCTCAAATTCACTATGTTTCCAAGAATGATCTTGAATTTGAGATCCTTCCTCCTCCCCCTCTCAAATGCTCATATAAAATACCTTAAGTTTATGAGATGGTAACGGAACCTTGAGCTTCATGCCTGGCAAGCGCTCTACCAACTGGGCTGCAGTCCCAGCCCAGCCCTAGTTTTATTTATTTTTGAATTATAACATTCTACATTTTGAGGAGGGAAAATCATAGCCTTCTCATAGACCCCTGGCATCAGCGATAAATGGTTGAGCTTGTCTGCAGCGCAACTGGCAAAGAGCATCCAAGAACCTACCTGTGTACCCTCCAGGCAGTTCAGATTTGTAGGGTCATACGTGCCCAAGATAGGACCTCATGAGTGTTTTCAAACAATAGCCAAAATGCTACTCAAAATAGTAAAATATAGTAAAAAAATAAAAATAAAAGTATCTTAGTCCAACATGAAGGAATTTATTAAACAAGTCTGAGCCACGCAGTCTCTCTCTCTCTCTCTCTCTCTCTCTCTCTCTCTCTCTCTCTCTCTCTCTCTGTGTGTGTGTGTGTGTCTGTGTGTCTGTGTGTGTCTTTGTTTCTCTCTTTCTGAATATAGAATCTCTGTCTACAGTTGAGTATGGCCCCAAATTCTTGATCCTGTCTCTGCTTCCCCCTGAGTTGGAATACATGGAGACAAAGCAGAGCTGGCAGTTTAGGTAATCAGGACACATCTAGACTAGATTTTTCCTGACGTTTCCAATGATCTAGTAATAAACACCCAATAGCATGATTTTATACCTTTTCCCATATTGTTTGGATGCACGCATCTGTGAAGGACATTTTCTGAAGGGTACTTCTAGGCCAAACTGTATCTTCATTTAAAGAGCTGGTTAATAATTGTTTTCCAAAACTCCTGTTCCAGAGTGTTTCTACTCCAGCATCTATGTCTCCACGTCCAGCCTGCGGTGGCCCTCACCAAATTCACCATGGAATAGGCGGCAACATGTCTAGTTCCTTTCATTCTGGCAAGCACTTGTACAGACTTCTGAGCACACACCTTCTTCCTGTCACAGGAAGAAAGCTTGCCAGCTCCACTGCCCAGCATCCTGGGACCTAGAAACCTCCCTTGCCTCCTTTGTCCCAATGCTTAGGAGCTGCCCCTGGTCCACCCCAGCAGGTCCGTTGAGTCAGAGTGCAAGGAGCAGATCTGATCTTTCCTCAGGAGTTTCTACCTGGGCTCTTGAGGCAGCTCTCAGCAGCCAGAATCCCATGCTATAGGGAGTTTTGCTTTGATGTTTTCCTGCTCTGTGGATGAAATGTGGTTGTAGCAGAAGGGGTTAAAAGTCTAAAAGACTATCAGAGACCAGTATGGTTGACCAGAGAGCCACGTGGCATGCTGAAGTCCTGGGAGTTTCCCTGTCTATAGGCAGATCAGCTGAGCCACGGACATAATTTCAGTTAGTTTTTTAAGTGAATGTAGTTCTTGGTAGAGTCCAGAACCATTGGGTTACTTCCCACTCTCCTCTTCCTCCTCCTATCATCTTCTTACCCCTCCCTCCTTTTCCCATCATTCCTCCTCTTCCTGCTTTTCCTCTTCTTCCTATTTTTTCCTTTTCCTCCTGTTTGGAGACAGTCACTGTGGTCTCATGCTGTCCATCTCCTTGCCTTGATTCCCCAAGTGCCACACAGCCCCATTTCTATCTGCCGCCTATACCAACTGTCCTTTTGTAGTCTCTGAAAAGTTGGCTATTGGCTTATTATGAATAAAATCAGCCCTTGTTTCTGGCGCTCTAATTAAAAGTAAGTAACAGGCTCCGGGAGAGCTAAGGTGTGCTGGAGTTACTGCACCAATTACTGTGATTTCCACCTCCTGTCTCCTGCACTGCTTGACAAGCTAAAGTCACTGAGAAGAAACTCTATACCAGAAGATCCAGCCACTTGCCCCATGTTGTGGGAGCGGGCAATCAGTGACTTCAACGAAACCTACTGTCTCTCCTCAATGAAGAGCTAGCCAGGTCAGCCAAGCAGCAGACCGTTAGCATGTGCTGGCGACCTTGGTGAACTCCTACCTCCACATCATACCAGGTTGATTTAGAACCAGTTGGTGGCAGTACCAGCCAAAAGGAACATATGCAAAATGAATTAGGTGGTTAGGCTGCTCCTAAGACATCCAGGTCCCTCCCAAGTTGGATCAGTGGCCAGAGGAGGTAGCCAAGCATTTCTGAGACGAGGAGTGGGCAGCCAGCTCCCACTAGCAAGCCAGCAGCTCCCTTCTTCAGCAGCTGTGGCTGCCATGTGGTTATTTGTGTCTGTGCCAGGTTTGAGCAGGTTGCAAAGTGGGTCCTGGATAATGTGACTCCAAGGACACTTTCCTGCAGTGACCTCATATTCTCCTTGTGCTCAGGTTCTTTCCATATGGCACTGTCAGACTCATGCACACCACACACATGCATACATGCGCGTGCGCACACACACACACCCCTGAAAAATTCATACATCTGTGCAGGCTCTCAGGGTTCAACGTGTGCTGCCATTATGTAGACTCTGTATGGCCAGGTGCCCATAGAAAGAAGCATTACCTGGCTGTACCACACAGAACTGAATAGAAATGGCTTTTTACTCCCTCCTGACCTTCTCCGGGGAGCTTCAGGGCCTGTGGCTGGCCTGATCATGTTAGCTAGTTTATCTTTTCTGCTTGGGCAGGCTGGGACAGGAGCCAGGCTGACCCTTTCTGCAAGCAGCCAGACGGCAGGAGTGAGCATTACTCCTTTGCAAGAAGACTCCAAGAAAAGGTGCAGCTGGTGTCATTAGCATCCTGGGGCAGAGCTGGCATCCTATCTCTCCTTCCTCCTGGGTCTCTTCTTAATGACAGCAAAGAGGGAGAAATGTCCTCATCAAGATGCCCAGGGAAAGAAGGCTTGGGAGGAACACAACAAGGGCAGTCCTTGTGGAGTTCAGGAGTGGACATGACTTCACTTCCTCAAACCCAACTGGCCTAAGCAAAAGTTCCTGTCTAACTCACAGCCAAGGAATGTCTCCTGCCTTATCCTTTTTCTGGTATCATCATCATCTCAGAGGCCTTACCACTTTTCTCCACGCTCTGGTAGACCAGGCACTCTGATAAATGCCGTCTCACCCATCTCTGGGTTTGCTCCTAGACTTTAGTATTAAGTGAACTAATAAGATTACATAAAAACACAATGGATGGGTGGGGGGAATCATGGCCACCTTCTATCGTCTCATGTCATGAAAAGAAGTTCCCATATACACTCGTGCACAGACACACCATATTGGTTATGAAGGAATTCTGGGTCCCTCTGTTCTATGAGAAAGCCAAGAGCACCCAGAGCCTCATCAGGGACCAGGTTTTACCACTTTCCTTCTCTGATCATCTGTCTGTATGCCATGACAGGCCCAGAGGACTCCACAACTGTGAAATGCCAATGCACATCCTCCCACGTCCTTGCACATGATCAGTGCCTTACATTTTTTACAACATGGCATGAAGACCAGATCCTGATTTCTTCAGCAGGCTACTCTCACTTCCTTGGCCTGTCAGGTAGAGAAATACTGGTCTTCTATCTGAGAAGAGGTTTCATGTCCTTTGCAGGAGTTTGGCACTGACTGACAATTCACTTGTCCTAAATTGTTAGGATGAATTAAAGAAGGCAAGTGGGCCAATCATAGTCAGTTGTATCATGAATCTAATTGGTCTTAATAATAAAAACTCAGAGTCAGATGTTAGTGGGTGAAAGCTGAAAGAGCAGAGAAACAGAACATCCAGTCCCTAGTTCTTACCTCTATAAAGCCTCAGACCAAATGGGTGATCCTGCCTCTAGGAATCCTCAGACTGAATCCTAAATTTCTGTCTCCTCCCACCTTATATTCCTTTCTCTACCCAGCCATATCCTTTCCTGTATCCACCTACCTAGTGTTGGGATTAAAGGTATGTGACTTTCATGTACTGGGATTGAAGGTGTTAACCACTGCTTGGCTCTGTTTCTCTTTTAGATTGATTCGATCTTGGGTGGCCTTGAACTCATGGAGGTCTCTGCCTTTGTCTCCCAAGTGCTGGGGTTAAAGGTGTGAGCCACCACTACCAGGCCTCTATGGATAACTAGTGAGGCTAGCTCTACACTCTCATCTTCAGTCAAGCTTTATTTGTTAAAGCACAAACAAAATATCACCACATTTCCCGTTTTCTGTCTAAAATAAAGAAGGTTATAACTAAGAAAAGCAATATACAATACGTATAGCAACTATATATAATATGTACAGGCAATAAATACATTAATAATGTCTAGTCCATTTGAATTTGACAAATTCAGAGAAAATACTCTATTATCTATTCTATTTTGGTGAGTCCAAAGTATTGAATCTAATTCACTTTCTATCCTAACTTGCATTACTATCTAAAACTATCCTTTGATGACACTAAACCTTGTACACTTTACACCTCTTTAGTGAATTTTTTTCCTGAGTCTGGTAAACAAGGAAAACTATAGCTATAACTATGTAGTCTTCAACTCCCTTGGAGGCCTGAGAAGAAAATAAAATTAACTGAGCAAGCAGGAAGTGCAAAAAGTGACTTCCAAAAAATGTGAAAAAATGACAGAAACATCTGGCTGCATGGACAGTCACCCAAAGTTCCTCTGTAATGTTGGGTCATCCATCTTCACCCTACAGGCCTAGAATATTCAATAGACTTTTCTATAAAGAAGGATTTTTGAAAAACTGTCCTATCTTATTTTGGCAAAGTTTGGCAGTCCTGTCTTTTGTGTCCTGCTTGTCCAATTTGAACAGCATACAGTCAGCAGGCAAGGCAAAGGCACTTTCTTGCCCAGTAGCTAACTTTTGCTTCAAAGGAGGTAAACTCCATGTGAAGTTTTTTTAATGATCTTCTTCTTCAATGCAGATTGGTGCTTCCTGAAGCATACATGTCTCATTATCACAAAAAGAACCTATGTTATTAAAATATCTTAAATGCCATGTTCTGCAGATGTCTGAAGATATTTGAAGATGACCTATTTAATATATATATATGTTTGGACCTTGAAAACATACCTAATATGACTACAAGTTTGATTGTAATAGCTGATTACCTACTAACCTGCATTTCTTTATTATCCTAAATAGTTTGTAATAATAATTTTCAAGGACTAGAAATTTTGCATTACATTGTTAAATGAGATGTATAGGTACAATACCTTAAACAAGATTAAAAATATATGTACAGTATATTATAACAAAAATAATCTTAAAATTTTATCAATATACAAAATTCATTTGAATGTAAAATATTTGAAACTAGTGATTGCTTCTTTGGTTTAAAAATAGATTCAATAATCTACATTTTTATCATATTTCTATGTCCCCTCTTTTTCTTTTCAGAGTAGACTAAATATACCTTTATATCTTATCACAGCTATATCCCCCTCTTTCCTTTTCAAAACAAGAACACTGAATCTAAACTCCTTTGTTCAACTTTTTTTGATCATTACCAGTAACAACTTGTAACCAACCACCCTAAACAATGACAAATATCCATAACCCAATTCCTTCTTGGGAATGTGAGTGTTGTGTTTTTAAATTTGCTTCCTGCTGTCTGGGGATGATGGCATCTTTAGGAGATCCTGAAAAGAAAAATTTGGGTTAATTGTCAAGTCCTGGGAAATGTAGCTGTATCATTTATTGGCCCAGTCTTTGTTTAATGGGAAAACACAGGGTTTGTCTCAAGTCCTGGCTAGAGTAGTCTGTGAGACTGGACCAAACTAGCCATCTCAAAATTGTCCTGAGCAGTTTATAGTACAAAGCAGATCTTAAGGTAATGTTTTTCAGATTAGTGGTATTATCATAGTCCTTGTGGAATGGTCATTGTGGGATCCCATCATCTTTCTGAAGACTTCAGAGATCACATTAGGTCAGATTATTCCTTTTCTTGGTAATTTTTATTTTGGGGTAGTTCTCCCTTCTTCTTTGGATGCTTGTCTGTCCAAAGGTCTTTAAATTCCTCAAGATGAATGGTTTTGTTTTCCTGAAAAGACAAAACCAGAACCCTCCCCCAATCATAAATTTAGGAAGTTTCCCTTTTGGCAAATTATATCTGATAAAATGAGAAGTGTTTGTTAGTCATATGAGTTGGTCTAGATTGAATTGTCATGCTGTCTGATGAACTATCACCTCTTCTAAACAGGAGGTCTCCCTTGTTCAAATCTAATCTTTATCAATTTTTATTTGTAGTTTCTCCTGGAATTTTTCTTTTATCTTCTATAGCTGTTATATCATCCAGAGCAGTATGGTTTCTTACAATAGGTATTAAGTTCTTTAATTGCTTTGGGAAGGAGTTTTCTCCACAATAACAGGAAATGACTGAACCAAACTTGACAAGGATGCCTGAGAGAGAACCCTCAAGGAGTTTCCTGACTACAAAGTATTACCTTGACTATACCTTGTTGATCGACATTAGTCCAATGCCTGCCTTTGCTACACCTTCTGCATAATCCAGAAGGAAAAAGAATTCTGTTTGGATTATGATTAGAAAAAACATTGTTTCTAGGAATGCTCTGTTTACAATGCCTTTTAAGATGACCTTTTTTTTTGCCACAATTAAAAACTTGACATTTTGACTTTTCTTCAAACCTCTGGAACTCACCTCTACCTATCTAAGCATCATCATGGTCATGAGATTCAATGTTGATTATATCTCAGATCATTCCTCCACAGGGGTTGATTTTACCTTTAATGGCCTAATTATCTTTTTGAATTGTGAATTAGCATTTTCAAAAGTCGGAGATTCAATTATCATTTGTCTAGCTTCTGAATTTGGTATCATTCTATTTACTGCTGAAGTCAGTCTTTGTAAGAAATCAATGCAAGTGTCTTTCAAGCCCCGTATAACTTTTAGTAAGTGACTCAATTTTCTTTACTACTTCTCCAGTTCTGTCTCAAGCATTCAAAGCTGCCGTGAGGCATAAAGCCAGAGTGTGGCCATAATGCAGATATTGTCTTTCTATATTAGCAAAATCCCCTTCTCCAAGAAGTTGGTCTTGGGAGATTTCCATACCTCATTGTTCAATGGTCTTAGCCTCATTGTTCAATGGTCCAGTATGTAATTACAAACTAGGCTCCAAGACTGCTTTAACCAAATCTCTTCAGTCTTAAAGGATAATTGTATTATGAGTTGACCACAAATTTAACATCTGCTTCACAAAAGGTGAATGCATGCCATATGAGTCTACCACTTCTTTAAATCTCCTTATATCTAACATTTGCACAGGATTCCAATGATCACTTAAATAGTCTTGGGGATATCTGTAATTTGGTAGTTCCTGTAAAGTGACTGGGTATATTAAGGTTAGTTGTTCCTCTCTAACCTTATAACACAATGCTAAAATTGGTTCTCCTTTAAGTTCCTCTCTCTGGATCTGAACATTTTTATGATCTATTTTAACACATTTTTCTAAGGCCTGTATCTTAGCACTCATATCAACCAACTTTTTTGATAGATAAACCAAGAATTATCACAATGATAATTAACATTATGCCAATCCCAGTTAAGTTGATTGTCCCTTTATTTAATTGATTTAATTGCTCCAATTTTAAATCATGCACTGCATGATCATACAGAGACCTAATACTCTCCATTGTAATTGTGTTTCCCATTTTTTTTAATGTGGGGAAAAAAATCTCTCTCTTTTAACTAATTCCCTCCATTAAGAATTCCCAATTGTCTCACCAAATCTGCCACTGCTGATGAATCAGATGACGATGAATTGTGAGACTGACTGCTGCTGCCTAAAACAGTAGAAGCCCAAGTGGGTTTCAAGACAGCTACCTAGTTTTTCAGCAGCAGATGAAGGGGGTCCAGGAAAAGCCCACAACCCACCAAGAGAAAAGAAGCCCAGGAGCCAGCCATCTGCACAAGGAAACATGCAAAAGAAGCTAACTCCTGTGGTGTATGGTGCTCAAACATCTGTGGAGTTTACTACAGAGAGCCTGTAATAGAAAAATTTAGACCCATTCAGAGGACTTGGGGAAAAGACGAAAGGAAAACCTAGCTGGTAGGATGGTGATACTGGCTGTATGTAGCTCTAGCCTGTGCCGGTGGCTGCAAAGTCACAGTTAAGTCACTTTTTCGTGAATTTGTGCCCAGTGTTGGGTGCCAGATATAGCATGAATCTAATTGGTATTAATAATAAAAACCCAGAGTCAGATATTAGGGGGTGAAATCTAAAAGATCAGAGAAGCAGAGGAGCCAGCCACTAGTTCTTCCCTCTACAAAATCCTAAGATCAAAAGGGCCATACTGTCTCTAGATATCCTTAGACTGAATGCTGCGCTCCTGTCTTCTCCCACCTTATATTCCTCTCTCCATTTAGCCATATTACTTTCTGTCTCCACCTGTCCAGTGCTTAGGTTAAAGGTGTGAGCCACAACTGTTTGGCTCTGTTTCTCTTTTAGACTGATTCAATCTCATGTAGCCCCGGGCGCCCTTGAACTCTCAGATCCTTACATCTATATCTCCTGAGTTCTAGGGTTAAAGGTATGTACCACCACTGCCTGGCCTCTGTGGTTAACTAGTGTGGCTAGCTCTGCACTCTGATCTTCAGGAAAGCTTTATTTGTTACAGCACAAACAAAATATTACCACAGTTGATACCTGTAGGCTCATTATCTGGGTCACCTTGCACATATCCCTTGTCTATTCCTGGAGCAGATACCGTGAGCCTGGGCTCTTGGCTAGAGACATCAGGTCAGCACTGTTCCTTTGACTCCGTGGGGCAGAAGAAAGGAAACACAAAAGTTCCCTCCACAGGACTCCCTAAGTGATGGTTCTAAACTCATCAAACTTGCCACTTTTTTTACACTGAAAAAGCTTTATTCTGGTTAAGAACAAGCAACCCCATGTGATGATAGTCGCTGTCATAAATAATAATAAATAATGAAGTCCTGCTATAAGACCTTGATGGTCACAGGACTTGAACTGCAAGAGACCTGGGGGTAAGCCCTAGTCTCAAGCCTCTCACCATGACAGACAGTGTTGAGATAATCCCCATGCTTCTTGCCACAGCAGACATAGTTGAGATAACCCCAACCTGGTACCTTGTTTCACTGGGCCTGTCCTGGCACACCAAGCAGAAAGATACTTAGAACTGAAAAAACCTGGTAAGAGTATCTGCACCAAGGTTCCAAGATTGGTCTTTCCTTGATTTCCATAAGGACCAGTGGGATCCAGCTTCTAGCCCAGTTAGTACAGAATGATTCTAGGAACTGTCCTGTTGGTAACTGTTTCTCCATTCAGCAATTCTTTGTCCAGGTTGTACAAAATTACCTTTTATCACCCACAACTTCAGGCTTTTCACATTATCTGTGGTCTTGAAACCACCTGACCCCCAGGGGCCCCACACGTTCTCTACTTCCTGTGCTGTGTTAAGATACTCTTCTTGGGCTGGGAAGACTGAAAGACACAAGCATATCAAGGCTGACCTAAATGCTCTCCCAAATATATAATTGGGAAGCAGACATTCATAGTTTTGAACTGATTCCTGATTTGCTCTACAATAAGCTTTAGTCAATTATTTATTTAGGGACCTTTCTGTGTGTACATGTTTGTGGGTCTGAGAGAGTCCATGTGTATACATGTGAGCTTGTAGAAGCCAGAATAGATATTGGCCCACAGAACTAGGGAAGAGGGCTCTGTGAGCCAAGTGCCTGTGAAATAGGGCTACCCTGCTGACATCCTAGGGTGGTGGGGGAGTTCTGGGAGAGGCCCTAAGATTTCCAGAGAACAACTGTGCTTGAGCATCTGGGTGGTCACTCAGTGAATGTGAGGATGTGCCTGAGGTGCTTGCCTCTCTAGGAAACATTGTTCTTGAAGTATTGCAGCTCCTCTTCTCAAAAACCATGCTCTCTTAGGGACTTCGTGTCTGTGAAGTTCATATATATCTCTGTATACATTTGTATGATAAAGGAGTTTGACTGAAGTTACCCTGCACAGAGGATAATACTCCTTCAATAGCCTTAGGTTACCAAATACAAAGCTCAGTGCTGGGGCTAGAAGACCTCTCATGTATTTTGTCTGGATGCCTTGGAGACCTCAGAGACAATGGAGGCTGCTGTCACTGCTCTTGGTGGTTACCAGAACCTATGGTTGCAAATCCCACACACTTTGGTCACAGGGCATGTGGAAATCAAGTTAGTACTGACTATGAAGCTAGTTTTCACAGTACCAGAAGCTAAAATTCAGGCTGATGAGGGAGAGAGATGAGTGGTCTTAGCTGAGAATTGCAATGATGAGTGGCTTAGCAAGATAGAGCCACAGAGGCAATAGTGGCATGAATACGGAGAGGTAGCCAACCACTTTCCAATTGACTCTAAGGATGACCCCACAACAGGAAGTTCATGGTTCTTATCTGACCAAGAATCCATGACTCACAGGTCTCAGGGAAGGAATCATATTACCACTAGCCCGCTAAACTGATAGAGCCTAAACCTGCCCCCTCTATATTTGCAGATTAGTCCAGCTCTCAAGGCCTCCTGAGAAATGTCTTTGTGTACTGGATGATGGTTAACACAGAAACTCACAACCAATCAAATTGTAGACAGTAAGTGTCAGGGGAGGAGCATTCAACTCTATCACACCCCTCCCAAAAGCTCAGGGTCTCTCTTGGAAGAGATAGCAGAGAGATGTAGAAGTCAGAATTCAGAAAGGGGACAAGCTAGAACAATGTCTTCTGGGCATGGCAGGACTGTTGGGTTCATGAGCTCACAACAGATGTGACTGCCTGTACAAGACCTGCCGAAGATGGAGTGAACCAATGTTCTAACATGGGAGAAGAGAGGAGCTCATGAACTTGCACCTATAACCAAGGTGCTATTGACAATTGATGGCTTCTGAAGCGGGGAGATGCCCTTTAAGGGTGTGTCTCCTGTTAGCACAGCTATGCTCCAGGGGATTGCTCTGGACCTAGAAGTATATGGTTAGTACACATGGAACTATATGGGTTTTTTGAAAATAAAAGGAGAGGAAGTTTGCATGGGTTGGAAAGGTTGGAGACCCACTTCAATGTTTCTTTTAGGACAAACTCCCTACTGAACAGGACAGGGTGGAGAGAGGAAGCTGCCAAGAAGTGGTGAACTCAGGAACAGACAAACCATGAAGTCCTGAGGGAGGGGCATTCATGCAGTGAAGACATTTTGCCCTTCAGTAGATGACTACACTTAGCAAACAGCCATCAGGGAACACAGATACAATGAAACCTAAGATAGATCTTGGGGCACAGCCCAATGGTGGAATGTTGACCTAGCATATGTAAAGTCTTGGGTCTTTAGCAACACACACACACACACACACACACACACACACACGGGGAAAGAGAGAGAGAGAGAGAGAGAGAGAGAGAGAGAGAGAGAGAACACTTGAAAGTAAAATAATAGGAAACAAAGAAGGCTCACTATCACTAGGCTGAACACATGCCAAGAAAAGGCAGCATAAAAATGACCTTGGCTGGATCAACGAGGAGTTACCATGGGGGCACACGAGAGCTGCTTGACCCTAGAATGCACTGTTGAAATACTCTCACAAAATATTAGTCTGTGACTTAAATATGAAGATAGTTTGAAATCTTTTTGTTTTAAAAATATCATTCCATTCTTCATCTGTTTGCAATGTTAACTAGAAAAATTAAAATCAAGCTATTGGTAACAAGCTCTTGCCAGGAGTTGTAGAAGGACCCATTCATTCCATTCGGTTTCAGATGCCAGCAGATTGGAGCAAACCGAGATGGCTTCAGTGGTAGATTAGGAAGTCCTGTGCTCCATCTGCTTGCAGGTTCCTGTTATCAGTTCACCAGCTCAGGCAGGCAAAGCCCCACAGTGAAGTTGTGCATAGCAACCGGCTTTCTGGGAAGATCTGACCCAGAGACACCTCGTAGATGTAATCATGGGCTAAAAAAAAAGACTAACAAACACTAGTAAACAACTTCTTCAGCACAATGTAAGGAACGCAGGAGGGCAGTGCTCAGGGCTCAGGCAAGCTTCCATGTGAGGAAGTTGCTCTGCCCTCTGCCCTAACTGTAGGGAAGGGCTTATCATGTTTCTGGATGCCTCTGTTGGAAGCCCTCCCACCACCCTCAGAAGATATGGCCCAGGTTTAGCTTCTTTGTTGATAGAACGGCAGGGCTGCGTCCCACCACCCAGCTAGCTTTACCCGAAATAATTACATGGAAACTGTATTCTTTTAAACACTGCCTGGCCCATTAGTTCCAGCCTCTTATTGGCTAGCACTTACATATTGATCTAACCCATTTCTAATAATCTGTGTAGCCCACGAGGTGGCTTACCAGGGAAGATCTTACCTGCGTCTGTCTGGAGTGGGAGAATCATGGTGACTCCCTGACTCAGCTTCTTTCTCCCAGCATTCTGTTCTGTTTACTCCACCCACCTAAGGGTTGGACTATCAAATGGGCCAATGTAGTTTCTTTATTAATTAACCAATGAAAGCAACAGATTAGAAAGAAATCACTCCCACATCACTTCTTTTTCTTCAATTTTCTCCTTCCCAGAAGACCCTGCCTTTTAAAGATATTGTAATCAATTATTTAAAAACCATTTCCATCAAAGGAGCTGATGGAAGTTTTGTCAGAAAGCAGAGCTTTGCTTGAATTTTTCAGACCTGTCCAAACAGGACAGCTCCATTTGCCCCTAGGACAAACTAAGTCCTTCATACCCAGAGTGGGCATGGCCAGCATCTCTCCTCCTGCATTTCACGAGAAAGCTTAATCCGAAGTGTGACCACTATGTCAGAGTATCAAACAGTAATGGTCCCTTTTCCTTTGTGCATTTGGAGAAGCGAGAACTCAACCCTTTGGAAAGGGTTGCTATCACTATGTTGCAGTTGTGGGTCTTGGTGTCTCCAGGGTGCCTCTGACATAGCTGGTACTGGAGGGAGTAGCAAGGTGCCAGAGTGAGAATGAGGGGCCTCCTGAAGCGGATCTGCATGTGGGAGGGACATCTCTCAGGTGCCCTGGGTCCTTATCTGCAAAATGCACCAGGCAAGTCCCTAGAAATCCGGCTCACAGAACGCTAGTGAGGCTGGGGTGGTGAATATGAACACATGTCAGCGTGCGTCATGGTGTTAGCATGGCTCAACCATGAGTAGAGCCATGTCTGTTGTGAGCTTAGAGCCTTTACACACAGCCCGTTCTTCTTTCCCACCCTTCCGATCCAGACAAGTTGGAGGTGAGAGGAAAGGAGTCCCAAAAAGAGCAGAGAAGGAACTGGCTGTGATCCCTGGAGACAAAGGCCAGGTGTTCTACAGTCCCAGGGAGACGCTGACTGCAGCCCTCTCTGGTCCACTGTCACAAGCTGTGCAGGCTACACACACATCACTGGTACCTTCCCAAACAGCTCAGTTGTCTCCTTCCTCCCCACGGATGTTCCCTGCCCCCCATATGTCTGTCCTCTTTGGAATGAGAGCAGCTTAAGCACACTCTGATCTTGTCCACTTGGGGCCACCCTAACTCAGGCCCCACGTGTGTGTCTCTCTGTCTGTCTGTTTCTCTGTCTCTGCCTCTCTCCCTCCCTGCTCCTTAAAGCGCATATTGTCGCTGCAAGGGGCACTGTTCATTCACAGGCCAGCCTTCCCTGCAGTAGACCTCGCTGAGGCTGAGAGCAAGAGTTTCAAATGCGTTCCCTCCCACGCTCTGCTTTTTAATTTCGGAGCCCCAGGCGATCTGCGTGGGGTGACAAGTGGCAGTAGCTTCCCTGATGTTGGTATTCTGAGGTCGCAATGTGGTTTGCAGCCAGAAGCCCAGGGATGAAGTATGGCATTAAAAATAAGAGAGATTAAAAATATGTGCCCTCCCAAGTCAGCAGAGCAGAGCCAACAGCCCCACATAAAGAAGCTGCCAGCAGGATGGTCTGGTGACGGGGAAGCAGAGGGGGGCTCGCTATAGCCATCAATCGTCTCCCCGCACCAGTGGAAAGCCAGGGCTGAGGTGGGGAGGGCAGAGAGGGGAACTGGCATTGGGAGGAGAAAAGGGGGAGGCAGGCAGGGAGGAGGGGAGGGAGGGAGGAGAGAAGAGCACCTCTAGGAAGCAGAGAGGGCAGTGACCAGGTGGGTGCAGACTCAGCCAACAGAGAATGGGGGTGTTTATTTCTTCCTTATATAACCTAAAATGGCAGGTTTCAGCCTGTGCATTTATCTTTTAAAATTGTGCTGTGCCACAAACCAAGATTTCGCAACACGCTGTCTCCCTGCCGTGCCTACAGCTCTTAGCGTATCTCTTCTCTCCCCTAACTCATCTTTTGCTCTTCTTCACCTGCCTGGTCCCTGTGACAGTCTGAGTTTGTGGGTCACCTCCCCTGCTGCCCCCAGCAGCTCGCTCCTCTCCTGCTCATGCTAGCAATAGTAATTTTTCAGATAACAACTTGCTCGTGTGGGGGTCAAAGCCCATCTTCTATTGTTCTAGTTGCTCTCTGTTGCTGTGACAAACACCATGGCCAAGAGGAACTTTGGGGAGGAAAGGGTTTATCTGGCTTATGCTTTCAGGTCACAGTCTGCCATTGAGGGAAGTCAGAGCAGAGACTCAAGCAGGA
Source organism: Microtus ochrogaster (assembly GCF_000317375.1). NCBI lineage: Eukaryota > Metazoa > Chordata > Mammalia > Rodentia > Cricetidae > Microtus > Microtus ochrogaster. Next base: position 25,640,350 of record NC_022029.1, read on the forward strand.
GCTTGAAGCAGTAATCACGGAAGAGCACTTCTTGCTGACTTGCTTGCGGGCTCATGTTCAGCTAGCTTTCTTATCCAGCCCAGGGCCTCCTGCCCAGAGAATGATGCCCCTCACAATGGGCTTGGCCCTCCGTCAATTCATAATGAAGACAATCTCTCACAGCCATGCCGACAGGTCAGTTTTGTCCAGGGAAGTCCTCAACTGAGGCTCTTCCTTCAGGTGACTCTAGGAAGTTGTCAACTAAGCTTCAAGGGACCTACTCGGCACACATGTACTAAGCAAGTGATAGGAATGAGTCTGTGTGTTGGTGTGCACAGCTGTGTGTGCACTTGAGAAGGGCATGATAGGAATGTGTAATCAAACAATTTTCAATCTGCTGGGATGATGGGGAACTGAGGTGCTGCTGTTATGGCAGGAACACAAGCTTTTAACATAGAGGCCTGGCTAGGGGCTTTGAAAGGGACTGGCTGTAAGCAGTCTCCCTTGCTGTGGAAACAGTGTCATTAGGAAGGTGTAATATATCTCCAGGGGATGCTTCCCTTTGTATCATATACCTCTTTTCCCGAAGATCGATTGATAACTTCATTTATTCATTCATTAGAAATTCATGCAGATTATTAAAATATCAGCATTTTGTTTTGTTCTTCTCAGTGGACAAATTTGGAGTGTTGGCATCACTGAAAAGATGCTCCCATAGTTGACCTTCTCTTATTTAGATTTACCTTGGTCAAGAAGAAATGAAGTATACAAGATCAAGGAACCATAGGATTGTGGCATAGTTGTGAAGGCCAGCAAAGGGATGTAGGATACACACACATACACACAAGAGAGGGAGAGGGAGAGGGAGAGGGAGAGGGAGAGAGAGAGAGAGAGAGAGAGAGAGAGAGAGAGAGAGAGAGAGAACTGTCCACAGCTGGGTGCTGAATTCTTTTATTCCAAACTCTGACACAGAATCCAGCCATATTTCTCTCTGTGTATCTATGTCTGTCTGTCTAACTGATTCTCTTTATATGTGTTTCTCTCTCTCTCTCTCTCTCTCTCTCTCTCTCTCTCTCTCTCTCTCTCTCTCTGTGTCATTCTCTGTATGTGTGTATGTGTGCATGCATGAGGAGGGTGGGGATGAAAGTTGAACTGACAACAGAACACAGTGGGACTCCATTGGCACCACTGCTCAAGGAGGCTCAGGACTCCATCCAGCATGACTCCTCAGAGTCCTGTGATTAAAATATGGTTTAACCTTACATGCTTGCCTGGAAGGTCTAAAATTCTGCTTCCAATTTAAGCTTCCCTGCAGGAGTGTGGAATACAGCTTCCCAGATTGCTATGTCTTTCATGGACATTTCTGATTCGGATGGCAAAATGTCACAGAGGGGCATAGGCTAGGAAAGGGGGTTGGGGTGCATCAGCTCATGATTTTATCTTTACAATGAAGGACCAGAGTGAAAACTTTTTATGACTAGCCCTGATTAACTCTGAGCTCTTTATCATTCCCGACATGGGGCTGGGACTTAACAGGAGGAGCAAATGACTGAGTGGATGGAAGAATGAAAAGGTGGATGTTCAGATGGGAACATGGATGTAGGGATAGGACTATGAGTAGAATGGGTGGATGGATAGATACATGGATGTATGCAAGCATTGATGGATGCTTTCATTCAGAAATGAATGGATCTATTTATGAGTGCATGTATGTGTATGTAAATTAAGAGACAGGCAAACAGGAGTGCTTGGACTTGGCTTACTTTAGTATACAAATAGAAAGTATTTTAGGGGGTAGTTCAGTATGAAGGTTCCTAGGTGAGAATCCAGAGAGTAATTTGGTAAGCTAGGACAGTGTGTGATCCCAAGAATCAGCCACATAATAGCAGATTTCTGGCAAGTGGAAATAGGGAGGGCAAGAGACGACACTGGTGGCAGCTGTCTCCATCACCCACACACGTTAGAGAAGCCTGTGCTGCTGGCCGAAGTTGACACAGTTCATCCTCATCCACAAAAGCCTTTTGACTCTTTCTATCCCATTTGTTCGTTTCACTGATGTTTTCAATGGAGACAGGGTCTTTATGGGTGCTTCCCCCTGTCCTAGACCTGATTGCATGGACTTGACTGGCATCCAACTCAGAGACAAATATACCCACCTCCACTTTCTGAGTGCTGTGGTTAAAGGGATAATACACCAATACACCCAGTTTGTCCATCTTTATAAAAGGAAGGGAGGCTTGTTGGTTCCCGTCTTGCCCGGCTAGCTTATACCAGAAATAATCACACAGAAACCATATTAATTAAATCACTGCTTGGCCCATTAGCTCTAACTTCTTATTGGCTAACTCTTACATCTTCGTTTAACCCATCTCCATTAATCTGTGCATCCCCACAAGGTTGTGGCCTACCAGCAAAGTTTCAACACGTCTATCTCTGGCAGCGGCGGGTCCATGGCGTCTCCTGACTCTGCCGTTCTTCCTCCCAGCGTTCAGTTCCATCTTCCCTGTCTACCTAAGTTCTGCCCTATCAACAGGCCAAGGCAGTTCCTTTATTAACCAATGAAAGCAACACACAGACAGGAGGAGCTCCTACACTACATCTTATTTTTCCTTTTGTAGTCAATAATTCTTTATACACTTTTCTCATGCACACTATGTTGATCTTTCTCCTTGTCTCTCCTTGTTAATAGACATTTCTCTTATAAGGTGATATCCCATACAAGGGTCCAGAAATGACAGAGTTGACTCCCCGTTTCAATGTCATTCTAAAGTGACTGTCTATGTCATGGAATAAGAGTGGGGAGCACCAGAATCATATGACTATACAGTCAAAGAAATATACATATACAAAGCAATTGTTTGCCTTTTCTTGTTTTTAAGATGGGCTCTCGTGGTAGTGAACTCCAGACCCTCTTGCCTCCACATTCCCAGTACTTTAAGAGCAGGCGGCATGACACCTGACTTTTTAAAAATCATTTTTAATTCTGTGTGTGTGTGTGTGTGTGTGTGTGGTCATATGTGTGTACAGCATGTTCATAGAGGTTGACGTCGGGTCTCAGCCATAGTCATTGCCTTTCTCGTTGAGACACGATCTCTTGGTGCTCACTGCTATTATAGGAGCTACGTAAGATTCTCTTTTATTTGTCTCTCATCTCATGGTTGGAATTCTGGAATTATTATCCTGAATTATCTCATCCCGCTTTACTTGGAATCTGGGGATCTAAACTCCATTCCTCTCCTTTGCTCGCCAAGTGCTTTACCCACTGAGGCGTCTCCCCAATCCTCAAGCCTGGATTCCATTGATCTTTTTTTCTTAAGCAAATAAAATAAGTGAGACAAAACTAAGAGAAACAGAAGACAAAACCCAAACACACATACTCGAGAAGTTGAAAAACATACATGAGAGGCAAGACTCAAACCCAGGTCTCTGAGGCTCCCCAAGTCATGTTAGCTGGCTTTGTGGCCACTGCCTCTGTAGGGGCAGAAGCTAGCAGCCAAACCGTGCCACTCTTAAGCATACTGCCTCTTAACAGGGGCAGCGGAGATGGTTTTTGGAGAACAGTGTGCCTTCGGGACAGCAGCTTTGAGACTGAGCCTGTCTGCTTGTGGGGCTGATGAAGCAAAGCCTATGAGGTCAGCTACAGAAATGCCTCAGGCCCTTCTTCTAAGAAGAAAGGCAGTCCCTGTTGGGCTGGGCACAGTTCTCCTCCTGCTTAGCCCCAAATGGCCCCAGGCAGCTCATTCATTATCTTCACAGTGCCCTGCCCCAGTTGGTGGACTAGACAGCCAGAGAGAGCTAGGCTGACAGGGGGCAGCAGCTCGGACCCACCCTCCTCCTCCAAGGACAAAGAGGGGTGCCTCTTTGCTGGGCTGAGAGCCTCCTCCCTCTGCAGACTGGCGACTGGGAAGGGAAGGCTTCCCAGCACCAGCCTCCTTGCTCAGTCCCTGCAATTTGCACAGAGGGAGTTCAGCTATTTGAGAGAGCCGAGGTACTAGAAATACCTGAGTGGTGGGGAACGCTGATGCCTCTGCCCACACCACCCTCAGAATCTAGGGTAGTCAAGGATGAACTCTCTGTCAAGGTGACATTGATTTAAAAAAAGGTTTGAAAAAAAAATGGGACCAATCTTTCTAAATGCCAGACAAAGGAACACACAGAAACCAAAAGGCAAACAGAACTGCAGGAATCTACTTCCTCCCAGGACAAGGCTCCCTTAAGTGCCATTGCTCAAGGATCCCTGAGACCCTGCTAAGATGCAGACTATGATCCTGTGATCTTCTAGGGTGGGAGAGGGAGGCTGGAGTTCTGCATTTCAATCAAGTTTTTGAGAAGCCCTGGTGTTCATTCCTTGGGCCATCATGGGTTACAAAGAAGTCACCTTCCTCCAGGGTAGTTCTTCTCTGCACAGCTGTGGTCAGCTGTCCTGGAAACTCCCCCGGGAGGAAGCTGTCTTCTCTGAGTGATGGCCCAGTTGGTAAGTACTGACCAGACACTGCTCTGACAGCTAGAGTTTGTATGTACTTCTCAGGAAAGAGATTCTTCTCAGGGGAAGCACCACAGCGTGGGAACTCCAGGGACTAGCTCCTCGTGCAGACCCCACCCTTCCTTAGGGAACAATCCTCCAGGGACCAGCATGGCAGGGACAGGTCCCATGTTGTGAGTGCTGCATCTCTGTATCCTGTGGAGTTGACTGGTGGAGATAGTCTTGCTTGTTGTCCCTTCTCGCCAGACAGGACATTTGGAATTAGCCCTTCAAATCTTCTCAGAGCTAATGAAGACTTTGGGCAGATCACTGGGCCAGCCAGCGTGCAAGGTCTCGCAGAAGATAAGAACACAGATGACCCTGTGGCTGTAGTCCAGACACACAGGCCTTCTAATTATTTTTCCAATAAATTTCAGGAAGATGTTGCCCAGAGCCGGTCTGATAGCGGCTGTCACGGTGAGTATGTGTTCCCAGGAATCCCATGGGTATTGCAGTTCATCAGCAAAGGAAGTATGCTGCCATTTTTTATTTCCTTCCCGGAGTATTTTTGTTTTGCGATCTTGAAAGAGGAGATAGAAGAAAATATTAATTCCTAGCGAAGTACATATCTCCAGGATGTGATCCTGGTGCCTCCTGACCCCAGTGGGCTGTCCCTCTTTGAGGGACTGGCCTAGCACGTATCAGGTTACATTCACATTTACACACAGAGGGACTCAGAGAGGACAGCATGGTGGCTTGCAGCTAGCGCTAGGCTGAAGCTGGTGCACCCAAGTCTCTGATGCTGGTCTTGAGGTCTGTGCCTGTGTGGTGTGTAAGTGGCTATTCATAGTTCAGGTGAATTCTTTCCTTGAGTCCTGGGATATGGTTATGGAAATGTCACAGGGGGCATGTGGCCAAAGACAAGGTAGCAGTGGCAAAATAGAGCTCTGAGTTAGGGATGTGGCCCTCTCTAGCCCTGGGGTCTGTTGGCCTGCCCTTCTCTTGGCTTTCTGCCTTCTCTCTATGAGGCAGTCAGAGAGTGGCTGCAGCTACACGTGATATCAACTCAAATTAGAAAATCAGGGGTCTCTAATGGACATGCCGGTATTCATAAGCTCCAGGTCAAATGTGGGTCTTCACACGTTATAATGGCACACAAAGTTCATTTCACCTCTACAGGCAGAAGCAGGCCGCTATTACCCTCATTTCTGTATCAAAATTCAGGAACGTTATTCGTTAGTAAGTAATTAGTGAAAATGCTAGCTGCCGGAGGTGACAGTGAGCAGTCTCTGCGTGTCCATGTCTCTGGGCCCAGTGACCAACCTAAGCCATACCGACCATAGAGCTCCCAACTAGGGAGTTTCCCAGTCTCTCACAGAAGCCATGTCAAACCCTGGTTCCAATCTAAAGTCTACCTTTTCTATCCTTGCTTCCCTATCTGCCATAGGGACATGGGTGTGATAAGTAGATGCCCAGAGGCAGGGTGAAACTAAAAGGAACAAAACTCCTTTCACATCTTAGAGACACCAACCCTAAGCCTCCATCCAGCAACAGATCCTTACTTATAAAATACGGAACACACGGACATACTGTTAACCAGAGACGCACATTTTATCAGCTTGGGTCAAAGTCTCATTTCTACACACTGATTCCAGAATGGACTCAGCTTGGTGAGGACCAAGCAAAGAAGATAAGACTTCCCAGAACACCTAGGGATGGACTCATACCATATTTTGGAAGTGGAAATTATAATTATTTAGTCACAAATAAAGGTGCACTTCCGGGTTCTAGAGCCATGCATGTGCAGACAAGTTAAAGGTCCCTGTGTGACCCATGTGCGTGGATGCGTGGTTCCATCCACGTATGACTCAGCTGAACCCTTGCGTGCATGCGCTAGGCAGTTTTTAAAAAGCATGCACACAGGGGGTTGGCGAGACTATGTCATACACAGATGAAGGGCTCACGCATGCGCGCAAGGGTTCAGCCCAGTGCAGGAAGACGCGCACTAGAAGGAAGCCACTGGGTAGCAATGGCAGGTCCGAGCTAGGTAAGGTGGTGGGGTCCTGGGAGACCCCTCTCCAGGAGCCTCTAAAGCCTGAGCTAATGCTAACTAAAGACTTAGAGCAATCATGACAATCAGGTGTTTATCCCCTTGGAACCCTGGCTACTCCCAATAGCAGATGTTTTGGTCCTTCAGGGAACACGACCAGGTGAGCAGGTGAAGAGAGCCACCTAAATGGGCCAGGGAAGTCACCGTGTGTGCCTCAGGCTCCCACTAGACCTCACCAACATTCTCCTAAGTGAGGCTCCCTCGGTCCTGTCCCCACAGCCGGCCTTTCTAACCCCTTCAAAGTCAGGAAAAGGGTGGGGCATGGATAAGAGATTTGTTTGAAAAACAAATTGCTGAACTGGGTGACTGACAGCCAACGAGCCTGGCCTTCAGTCTTTCTGTGTGGCCAGGCCTGTGTAAACCATTCATGTGTCCAGGCCTTAGCATCTTAATTCATGTAGTGGGGATATTTTCTTTCTCTAGAACAGGGGTTCTCAACTTTCCTAATGCTGCAATTCTTTAATACTTAGATAGTGGTGACCCCAACCACAGAATTATTTTCATTGCTATTTCATAACTGTAATTCTGCTACTGCTAGGAACCATAGTGTAAATATCTGTGTTGTTGGATGGCTTTGGGTGACCCCTGTGAAAAGGTTGGTTGACCCTGAAGGGTTGCGACGCATGCATTGAGAACCACTGCTGTAGCAGATACAATTTTTAGGATATAAATGATATAAGGAGGGGAAGAACATAAAAATTTATGAAAATGTAAAGCACTGTGCTCTAGGTGATGTGTGTTTTAGACTGGCAACTTATAGGACAAGGGCTATGACTTCCAAGGTGCGCGAAGGAAAGAAGATCATCTGGGGTCAGCAAAGGTCAGAACCTAAAGGTCACTGGAGCAGTTAGGTATGGCACCTTCATATTACCACAAGGGGTGGGGCATGCCAGCTCATGGGCTTGCTGGGCCATTGTCTGTTAACTCACAAGTTACAGGAATCTGGGAAGAAGGGGTGTCAGCTAAGAAACTGCCTCTATCAGACCGGCTTGTGAGTAAATCTGTGGAATTTTTTCTTGATGGATGATTGATATGAAAAGGCCCAGCTGCCTGTGGGTAGAGCCTCTCCTGAGCACCAGGGTCCTAGATAGACTAGCAAAGCAAGCTGACCAGTGAGCAGGGTGCTTCTCCATGGTTTCTGCTGCAGGCCTTGCCTCCAAGTTCCTGCCTGGGGTTCCTTCCCTGTGTGCTGTTAGATGAGGCAAACCCTTTCCTCCCCCAAGTTGCTTTTGGTCAGAGTTTTACCATAGCAACAGGAAGCAAATTAGGACAACAATGCTCTTTCTGGCCACTCTTGGCCAACCCTCTCCTCCTAAGCCCCGATAGTGTGCTGGATAGCAGCACAAGTGAGCCTGTCTTTGTGGAACAGGGCTCCTGTTGTTAGCAGCCATCTCTGTTTTTACCCTGACTGGACCTGAAGTAACTGTGTGTGTGTGTAAAATGTACAGGGTCAACCTAGACCTAAAGCTTCCGTTTTTATGCCACATCTTCATCCTCCAGTAGAATGGGGTTGGTGTAACTCACCTCCGACTCTAGGGATATGTTGTTTGTGTGAACATTCAAGAATTTCTCTAAATGCAATGGCTTAACATGTCCAGACAGTGTTATTAAGTTGGTTATTACGTGTAGATTGTGTTAATTTTGAAAGACCAGAGGGTAATAGAATCAGAGTATTCAAGCTTGCAGAAGAGGAATATAAGCCAACCCAAGACATGACCTATTTTGATGTAGTAAAGGAAGATGCCCTGTAGGAAGGAGCCCTGAGGGACACACGGAGGTGAGCAAATCAGGTCAGCACGGCCGGGGGTGGCCCCAGACCAAATGCCCGCCAGTCTGATAGAGGATTCTGACCTAATTTGGGGGAGGATCTAGGTTGGGGGCAACCTAGGACAAGAGGTGACTGGGGGATCTGTGCTATGAACCAAAGCAGAGCCACCCGTGTGGTCTGGAGTGGTAGGCAGCCCAGAGGGAAGACAGCAGGGGTGACCCTGGGAGGACAGATACCGCTGTCCATGGCCAGATAGCCTCCTTTAGAGATGCTGGACAGGTTTGCTAGACCACAGTGTCCCTTACAAGCCTGCTTATCTCCGGGTGTCCCCATCTCTGCTTAGCCCACTTTACAGTTTCTATGAGGATGTAAAAAAAATAAGAAACAAACATGCTAGAAAGTTCATACCATATCTTACTTGGGAAATCCAGTAAGCAGTTTACAGTATGATTCTATGACATGCTTCCAACCTCCTGACCAGGTGGGTGATTACATCTTCTTTTGATACCTGATAGAATTAAGGTGACAGGAGGCACCTATGACTGCACGAGCAGTTTGCTGTGTCCTCTCACACCCGGGATGTCAAGCCTAGGGGAGAATCTCTCAAGGTGCCTGTGAATTATGATTGTGTAGCAGAGGTCTGTGGAGGAAGAAGAGGGTAGACAAACACAATCGAGTGTGTTGCAAAAAGGAAACCAGCTTGGGAGATGTGAACAGGCTATTGTCACACCCGTAGGAAGGACAGGAGGAGCACGTGACTGTCCTTCTGGGAGGTTTGGTCAGAGTCCATAATAGTGTCTCGTGTAGCTTCTATGTGCCATGTGTGCTCCTGTGTTCCACACCTTGGTTTAACACAGCAATGCTTTGCTTTTGATGGTTTTGATTTAGTTCAGTTTAGCAAAATCCCTGAAACAAACAAACACCCTGCCCACCCCCCCCAAAAAAAAATCAAAAAAACCCAACCAAACAAAAAGCCCGGGGAGTGAGTTGGCTTTGATTTCACCGCAGCAGTGGCAAATAGAAGACTCTTCAGCCCCATCCACAGCATTAGGTAGCATGGGTTCAGATTTCCTCCTTGGCTACCGGTATCTATCAGCTGCTCAGTGACCAAACATGGTGCAGTCTTTAAACTCGATTCATAAAGACAGTGGCCCCACATGCTTAGAGGAAATGTTCATATTTATTGTGCATTAAGCAAAATAACTAGAGAAATAGTTTGTTTTTAAAGCACTAGTAAAGCACAGATATAACTGTAACATAGCAAATAGAGAAAAATCATCTCTGCAGGTCACATGGTGATGACCTGAAGGAGAGTAATCATATTCCTAAAGTGTGTGTGTGAGAGAGAGGTGGGGGGAGTGGGGGAGAAAGAGAGAGGTGAGAGGAGAGAGAGAGAGAGAGAGAGAGAGAGAGAGAGAGAGAGAGAGAAGAGGGGGGAGAGAAGAGAGAGGGGGATAGAGGAGAGAGAGAGAAGA
>NC_022029.1:25650274-25654537 GCF_000317375.1 Microtus ochrogaster
AGAGAGAGAGAGAGAGAGAGAGAGAGAGAGAGGTGACAATAAAATGAAGTTCATCAGTGCTGGGACTGAGAAGACAGAACTCTTTCAGGTGTGGCAGACCCCAGGTTTTGAAACACAGTAGTGGTTTGTTGAGTGAACGGACAAAGAAATCAATCAGTAGTAGCTCACATTGGTTAGTCCAAGGTACGACTCTGTAACTAGCTGAGGTGTCAGCATATAGTAGTGGCCTCATAATTCTTCTCATGATGGTTCTGTGTCTCTCACGGCCCCCCACAGGAGTGGATGATCACTTTTGGAAGCTTTTAGGGACAATGACAGTTTGGAAGCGTGTGCAGACACTAATAGCTTGTCCCGCTAGCGACTCTTCAAAACTGAAGAGGTCATAAACATACACGATGTTCCAGTCAGTTTTAACTGTCTACTCGACACAGCCTGGAGTCACATAGAAGGGAGTCTCCATGGAGGGATCGCCCAGTCCAGGCTGTTCTGTGGGCACGTTTGTGAGTGATTGTCTGGAGTCTCCATGGAGGAGGGGTCGCCCAGTCCAGGCTATTCTGTGGGCATGTGTGTGAGTGATAGTGATTGTCTGCAGTCACATAGAAGGGAGTCTCCATGGAGGGGTCACCCAGTCCAGGCTGTTCTGTGCACATGTGTGTGATTGGCTTGACTTCTAACTGGCATAGCAGGAGTGCAGCTCCAGCACCGTGCTCTGGGGATGTGGTCCTGGGCTGCTTAAGAAAGCTAGATAAACATGAGCCCAACAACCAGCAAACAGTGTCCCTCCAAGTCTGTGCCTCAAGTTCTTAATGGAGTGTCTACCTTGACAGCCCTTGGAGATGGTCTGGGATCTGTACATGCAAGCAGAATAAATCCTTCTTTCCCTAGACTGCTTTTGGTCAGAGTGCTTTGTAACAGCAGCAGACGGAAAATTAGAACACATATATTCTTCCTCTATTTGCTTATCAATCAGTCCTTCCATTTACTTATCCATCCAACCTTGCCCAGACACCTATGTATCTAAGCTGCACCTTGGCTGTTGCGAGACATGAGCATCCTGACTTTTGGCAATCCCTCAGTCACTCGATAAGAGGAAACTAAAAGGTAGTTGAGGCACAGTCAGACTCAGATTAAGAAAAAAGAGGCAGAGGCAGCTGAATCCCTGTGAGTTCGAGACCAGCCTGGTCTTTAAGAGCTAGTTCCAGGACAGCTAGGACTGTTGCACAGGGAAACCCTGTCATGGAAAAAAAAAAGAAAAAGAAAAAGAAAGAAAGAAAAAAGAAAGAAGTTAATTTTCATTACCCTCTCTCATCACGGCAACGACTTTGAATCTCCAACAGTTCAAACATTCTGAAGCTACAGTTTTATCGAGGTAATATTAATATTTATAATTATTGTTCCATGCTCTGAGGCTGAGAGGTGTTTGTGCCACGGTTCTCCTTATGTGAGGACTTTCACCAGTTCTTAATTGCTGACTGATGACTCTATCCTTAGCTCTCAGAGTACTTCCTTGAAGGCACCTTTAGTTATGAAGCTTGAATTTTATCATGTGGGTTAATAATCTTTCTTCATTTCATTTTGGCACATTCCAGAAAATCATTTTTTTCCAGCCATTATGGATCAAAACCGCTTGTGCTAATGCAAAATAAATGGGAAGAGTGGAGACAGAAGGTGGTTGCAGGAGGCTCTCAATTTGAGGCATAATTGAGAGTGTGGGGAAAATGTGTGCAGGGACCAGGGCGCCACACATTCCAGCCACAATTTGTGTTTTAGACGCTTTGCAGCTCTGGGATCACGAACGAGGCTTCAAGACTGCAGGGAGGAGACTTTGAGATGAAGGGACTGTTTCAGGATCAGAGGCAGCTGTAATGTGCCTTCACACTTGGATCAATGGAGAAGTAACTTTTCAAGGAAAAGTGGCCTCATGGCCTTCTGTAACAATGGCAGCCATTTTGACTTCTCAATAATACGAAGGTTGGGAGAACGTAGTTTTATCAGCATTGATTAGCTGTTGCTCAGTACTTCCAGGATGAGGACTTTTAGGCAGACATTACCCATGAGAAGTGAAGTCAGCAGCATAACTAGAAAGGCACAGGCTGCGTTCAGATACTCCAGGATGAACCAGAGCTTTGCAGAACTCCCAGCGTCCTCAGAGTGCTCCCTGTGGAAGTGAGAAGGCTGGGCCCGAGGGTCTCTGCAGCGATAAGCCACTCATGAGCATGCTTTATCTTCTGGGAATGTGAGGAGGGTCATAGCTTTGCTCTGAAGCCCAGAAAAATGGCTAGAGAAAGTCTAAGATGACCTTTAACCACAAGCACCCCCATGCTAGATGATGGTGTTGAACCTTTAATGAGGTACTATAATGGTCTGTCCTGTCTCTTTAAGAGACAAGCCATGCCCACTCCCTCCCCCTTCCACTGAGGCAGGCAGATCTTCCTTCCTCCTTGCAGCCTGAGTGTCTTCCTTTTCTGTTTCCCTCTCAAAGAGGCAGCTTCTATCTCTCCCCCCTCTCCTTTCTCTTCTTCTTCTTCTTCTTCTTCTTCTTCTTCTTCTTCTTCTTCTTCTTCTTCTTCTTCTTCCTCTCTCTCTCTCTCTCTGTCTCTCTGTCTCTCTGTCTCTCTGCTCTTCTCCCCTGCTCCCCTCCCCCTCCATAACCCACTAAATAAATATCCAACCTCACTCTGCATAGCGTGCCTATCCATCTGTCTCTTGCCTACTGCCTGGCTTCCTGCCTTCAGAGACCTGTGGCGTGGTCTCGTGGGTTGCCTGTCTGTCTCTCCTCATAGCCTGCTGCAGCCACTGGGAGAACTGTGCCATCCCTGGCTGCTCTTGGACCAGGACTCACTGTTCACTGTCTGCTGCCACATGGCCTGCTGTCTGCCACAGCCGGATATTCATAGCATTTTTAATTAATCCATTACAGGTACAGAAGAAGTGTGTGGGCATGCCCTCCCCTAGAGCGCATTCTCTAAATCAAGGTAGTGGTAGCAAAGGTCCTCACTTGGCTCCACATCCATGTTCTTCTACCTGCCCTCCCTAGTGTTACTTCAAAGCTACAGTCTTGAAAGAGGTCTCGGGAGTACGGTTCCCACTTTTATTTCCCTTCCCCCCTTTGGTTTATTCTAGCTTGTCCCTGTCATGAATCCTTGTGGTGGTTTGGATGAGGAGGTGTTCCCAGAGAGCTGGGTGCTCTTTGAGTAGGTTTTAGGAGACCTGGCTTTACTGGGGAGTTGGCTTTAAGAGTTTAGAGACTCCCACCCCTTCTAGTTGTGCCTTTTTGCTTCCTGCCTGCAGTTCAGGGTGTAAACTCTCAGCTTGCTGCCCCAGCTGCTTCCCTGCCATGAGGGGCTGTTATTCCCCTGGTTTCACAACCCCAAATAAACTCTTTCTTCTCTAAGTCACCCTGGTCATGATGTTTTATCATAACAATAGAAGAGTCACTAACCCACTCAGCAACCTCTCTTCCCAGTTCAAGATGCTTCCAGGAGTTAACCACAGCAGACAGCTTCCTTCTAATCCCCTATAGAAAGAGAGCCTCAGTCACATTTTTTGGAGTTACCCATGACCCTGGTGACACAGCTGCCACTGTCTCCTTGGTTTCTCATCCTGTGCTGGACATCCATCGAGTACTGTGTTTCTTGGGCTCCAACCTTGTTGAGTTTTCTAGATAACATCTCTTCTTTGTACCCAGGGCCGGTTCCTTGGTACTCATCTGCCTTGCCATGTCTTTTAGGGTATCTCAAGTGTCCCCTGATCCTTTGTCCAGGCTCCCACAGAGTTGTCTGGCTCTGGTTATCATCACCTTCCAGCAGGCAAGCCAGAAGCTATAGCACCACTGTGGAATTACATCCAGTTTGCTTGTTTTGTTCCCCCTCCCCACACCCCAAACTTAAATCTCTGTGTCCACTCAACCCACTACATTGATCTAAGCCAGCAGAGTGGTTACAGGAACCGGGTGGTTCACACTAAGAACATGATCCTATTTGTCCTCTTGGAGGCACTTTCTGTAAGACTATTCAAGATGGAAATCTGTGTCATTCGCTGCTAATGCTAGCCATTTATAATAAAGCAGTACTCAATGTACTGTTTTACAGGGCCTGATGTGGTCAGGCCCCTCTGCTCAGACAGAGCCTCTTCATTGTACCCTCTCCCGATCCTGCACCTCTGTACACTCTCTCAGGAGAGTCCATACCACTCCCGCCCCTCTGTACCTCATTCGCTAGCCTCATCTCTTCTTGATAGCATTTGTCACTTTCCTCTTGGCAA
>NC_022029.1:25655171-25679515 GCF_000317375.1 Microtus ochrogaster
CTCTGTAGACCAGGCTGGTCTCGAACTCACAGAGATCCGCCTGCCTCTGCCTCCCGAGTGCTGGGATTAAAGGCGTGCGCCACCACCGCCAGGCCTCATCTTAAATTCTTGCATGAAAACTCCAGCCCACAGGACCTGGAGAGGCACTGCATCTCAGGCGAGCAGATTAAAATGTCCTGATAGCTGGAATGGCCAGCATCTTCCTCAGTTCCACGCGTCATCCCAGGTCTTGGAACTACTCTGTATCAGTTCTGTTGGTTCAGCTTTCCTGGCTCTCAGAAGAACCCTACCTCCCTGGGAGGAGACAATAGGACCGGATAACCCAAGCACCCGTCATCCTTTCAGGACCTGTGAAACCACAGATCAACAGCTTCCAGCTCCCAGGATGCCTTGGGCTGCTGGTTTCTATTTCTCTGGGGTTACTAGTGCTGTTAATGATGCTTCTCTGCCTCCCCATGTAGCCCTGGTCCCGTGACTTGCAGCCTTGGATCAGCCCTGTTCCTCTCCGAACTGGATTCGTCCTCCTTGCTCTGAAAATGTCTTCTGGGAAAGCAAGGCCACGGACATGCTCTCTGCTCACCAGAAAGCTTCTGATTCAGCGCTTTCCCTCTGATACTCACAGAGCCCCCAGAGACGAGAAGGGCATGAACGGACCAATGCAGCATGGTAGCTGGTGACCCGCAGAGCTGTTTACTTCCCTTTCCCTTTGGCCTGCAGATAGATGAACAGGGTACAGCCTGCACTCTGAGCCCTTAAAGAGGATGCTGAGTGAGCCTCGGGAACTAGTCACCCAATAGAGATCAAGCTGCCGTTCCCATGGTGATTCCACACGGAGCCCTGTGCCCCGGGAGCTCACCTCCTCCCATCCACTGTAACCTCCATTAAGCAGAAACAAAAGATTAATACGGCAGAAGCCATTTAATGAACTCAGAGCTGGCAGAGGCTTGCAGCTTTTTTTTTCCAGAGCGGATTCCTGGAACAGCAATGCCGAGGCTTCCCCGCCTCTTCCAGGACAGCAAGGGCATTCAGCTGTCTGATCTCTCTGGGCTGTCAGACATCCTTGCAGCAAATGGGCCCAGGCAGTCCCGTGGGTGTGGGGAAGACCCCTTCCTTACCTCTGCCTCCTTGTTCACGTCATTCTCTCACCTCACCAGGCAGGGTCTCTCGGCAACAAGAGGAGGGGATGCAGGCTTCCTCTCCACAGCTCAGAGAGGAGTGCAAAGAAGCCAGTGGTGGAAGGAGACCAGAGGCAGCAGTCAGTGTGTCTGGAGACCAGGTGTCTAGACTTGGTTTGTGGGAGGCTACAAGCCTCCTCTGCCGCCTGTTGTACCAGGGGTCTGAGATCATTGAGCTGGTTGGAAAGCTCAAGAGGTCTCTGGACAGCACCATCCGTTTTTTCTGTACCCAGGGGGAGCTCAGTAGAGAATCTGTACCCTTGCCTGGTCTCTTTCCCAGCCCCCTTCTCTCTCCCTATTGGGACATGTTTGTTGGAGCTGGACTGAGGTGCTCCCCTCCCTGTCAGGGCCTCTGCTTCTTGTATTTACATTTCTGCCTTTCTCCTTGCTTCCTCATGGCCTGTGGGTTACAGATCCTGGGGCCTAGGCAGGATCTTTTGTTCTTCTAGGAGCTGATGTCATACCTGGGGCTCGGGGTTGGATAGAAGCTTGAGTCTCACCATCCGCTAGGAACACACAGGAGAGAACTTTCTTCCCAGAACTGTGGACAGTCTACGGAGGGCTATTCTGAGCAATGCATATCAGTTGGGCAATGGATTCGCGTTCATTGCAAAGGTGAGATTATACACAGGCATGGGAGTGGGTGGGAGTCCTCCCAGCTCCCACAGAAAGAGTCTCTAGACACAATTTCAGGAAGATGGGCTCCTCTCAAAAGCCAGAGCCCAGCAGCTGCCCTGAGCATGCAGCCTGTGCTGTGCACAGAACTCAGGGATGTGAGCTCTCAGCGTCCTTCACTCTCATCTGGAGCACAGCTGGGTCTCCAGTCTTGTGTGTACAGTGCTCATTGGTGTCAGTTTGCTAGTGACCATCCATCCTGTCCCTGTTTCTCCTGGCCTGGAAAGAAGTTATGCCTCAGCAGGCCTTATTTCTTCTCTTCTTTAGCGAGCAGGATGAGAAGGCTGGACACTGAGGATGGCTTGTTAAACTATTTCTTCTATCACTGAAGGCAGAGATTTCCCAAACCATGCCCATAAACCATGGCAGAACTGAAAGTGGAGATCATGAACAGAAGGAAAGGGAAGGTTGGGGGAAAGGTCAGGGGCTAAGGAGAAAGGGCATCTGAGCTGGGAGACCTGGCTCTGATCCCACAGCCACTCACAGAACTGCTGGGTCATCCTATAGTTCTCAGTCTGGTCCTAGGGTGCAGGAGCAGGAAGGGAAGCTGCTTGGAGTGGGTCTCGGGGTAGCCTCACCCTGTTCCCTAGACTCTGCCCAGAGGGACCAGCTCAGTGGTGGTGGTGGTGATGGCTGATTGTTTCTGGTTCAAACTCAACTCCTATTATTACTATTAATAATAAAATATTTTTGCATATTGTACTTCTTAATTAGTAGTAAATATTCACAGATTGTATTTAATAGCAACATAGCCCCACATGTGCGTTGAATATGGTAATTTGTAATTTGTCGAGCCAAAAATGTTGTGACTCAGAGAAAGTTGGTTTGAGTTTGGTTGCCGGGGGGGGTGGCTGCTACCCCCATCCACCACCACGGATGGCATAGAGTCCCCCCAAATAGGGAGCATCACAGCGGGAGGTGCTCTGCAGACCCGAAGCTGCCCAACAGCAGCCATCACTGGAGACGTCCTTCTGGCAACGAGCGGGACTCTAAACATTAAAACCCACTTTCTGTTTACTTGGAGATCCCAATCTCTCTCTCTGGGAAATGGCCAACTGTGGACCCTTTTTCCACTCAGTGAGAAGTGGGGTACCCTGAAGCCTCCTTGGGGTCTCCTCAGTTCCGTTAATTTAAACCCTTCATGTTCTAGACATGGTGGCATTCTCTGGTCCACACTCACTACTTTGCGAAACAGACACAGCGGAGCCTGAGGTCTAGAACGCGCAGAACACAGACCAGGACTAAGCTGTTGTGCATGTCAGCATGCAGCTGGCCCAGCCCTTATGAGAGCAGGAAGATTTGCTTCCAGCTGTCCTGTGGCCATTCCCACCCCTGCTCCAGGCCCTGCTGAGCCCCCAGTTTCGGTAATGTGCTTTCTGACCTTTTCTGCCAAAATCATTGAGCCAGGATCTGAGAAGAGACAGGTTTTAAGTCTTGGGAGCGGCAAATGTGGCCCATTTACCTGACTTTTGACTTTTCTGAGAGCAGAGCTGGTGTGTGGAATTAAGCAAGTGGGAGGAAGGACTTCTGGAAGACCAAGCAAATATTTCCAGAATTTATAGGATTTCAGCCTGATTTCTCATTTCGAATCTCAGACCCACAGTCTCCGGTTGTTTTACGAGCCCTTCTGAAAAACCGTGGGATTTATACATTAAAATTAATCAATAGAAGAGATGAAGGCTGAAACTGATCTGAGCATAAATTAGTATTATTACTATTTCTGAGTGGGGCTTAGTTAGGGTAGAGCAAGAATATGGTCTGTGTGCCCACAGTGCCTACTCAGTTTCAGCATTAACCTTGGATACGCTGTGTACAGGTCACGGTTGTCTTCTGGGCCGTGCAGTTTGCCCACCTACATGACGGGGCAGCAGGGTCCTTCCTTCAGGGCTGTTGTCAGTTGATGCAATGATCTCTCATGGGTGTGCAGAGGTGTTTGAACCTCCACTACATTCTGGAGATGAACCTGGCAATCAACCCCCATTTGCAAGTCCCCAGAGCACACTCTGTTTTTAGTGGGTAGAAATGAAATGGAAACACCCGAGAGTGTGGCAGTGGACCACACACACTTGATGGGTGCACAGCCCGCGGGCGAGGGAGATAGAAATAAGATTAAGTAGTGGCTCTGTTGTCAGCCTAGAGAGGGGAGGATAGCTTTGCTCTCGGCATTGGTTATTGGGAAGCTTCCTGAGCTAGTGTGTGAAAACACTCATCAGGGAACATGCTACATTTAGTGACTTAGGGAGGTGCCACATAGTTCATTCATGGCTCCTCCGTGAAGCCATAGAAAGTGAGGAGGTGTTCGTGGCTGTATCCACCTGCAGCAGAAGCCACCAGGTGAGAGTCAGGGAGTACCCTGTATTCTTCTCTAGAATTCCTGTGTTAAGTGTAGGGAAGAATGTACCAGAATGGCACCGTTCTCTGGGTGTGATTTTGCACGGGGATCCTGAAGAGTTCATGCAACTATAGCTCACATGGAGGGACTCGACCATCAAGGATGGTCACCAAGCAAACCGGGAGTGAATATCCCAGAGTCTCTGCTTCCTCTTCTCCTGCTTCCTCCGAAAGTGTAGTCAAATCATTCAGCCTGTCTCTCGAGCTGGTTTTGAAAGTTAAAGACACTGTCAGTGTAGAACTTGGCTCCTGAAACACACGTGACTCACCAAGACACCCTTCATGTTATGACCTGAATAGGCCCAAATCTCTCCTCCAGGGGAGGAGTGATCTCCACCAAATATCACCCAGTAGGACCACACAGCTCACAGTTCCAAAGAGGGGCATAACTCCCCTCCTTGCATTCTGAGGAAGCCGTGGAAAGGTCCGTGTCAGAGAACGCCACACATGAGTGGTATTAACCTTCTTCACATTGTCTCATGCTCTGAAAGTGGGACTGGCAGCTGAACCCATTAGCTGTGATCCTGGCACCTGTGACATTCCCTGGCCATGTCCTTTTCTGCCTCCTTTCCATGGGTTATGAGACAGCTCAGGAGCTTGCTCAGCCCTAACTTTGGTTCTCTCCATCCTACCACAGGCAAGTTCCAACACTGACCAGGTTAGAAGGGACCTTACAGCTAGGGCTCAGGCAACAGGGTGGCCATTTGCAAAGACATACGTGCACAGGTTGTGTGTGTGTATGTACATGCAGATGCACATGTATGCTATGGAGTGCATCTCTGTGCATATGTATAGCATATATGCAACACACAGCTATCTTTGTCACAATTGTGCACATTGGACTGTCTTGTCTTGCTCTGCGCTTGCCATTAAAATTGTTTAACCCAGGGACAGGGAAGATGGCTTAGTGGTTAAATTTGAAAACCTGAGCTCCATCCCAGTAGCCCACATGGTTGGCTCTCTCAAAGAAAGCTGACTCTGGCCTCCTTATACAGGCCTGACATGCACACACCAAATAAAGAAGTGTAAAAATATTTTTTAATTTTCATAACAATATCCATTCTCAAATGTTACCCCTGTAGTCACTGTGGTCACTGGCCTGGGAATGACCCTGGTCCCTTTTGTCCCCGCTGGCCATGTAGACACAGAGCTCATGTTGCTCATATGTTATCTGTTGTGTCCTTATCTGTGCATCGTCTGACTGCAGAGGACTTCAAGGATGGAGAGCAGATCTGAGTCACTTTTCCCTCTGCAGCCATTTGCCATATGTGGGCCACAGTAGACTCACATAATGAATAAAATAATGAATAAGTGAAGTTAATAAAATTGCTATATAAATAATACATAGGGAAAAGAACACTGCCGGTAAACCATTAACTCATGTGTGGACATAATTAACCCAACGAGGTAATTACCGTGTGTTACCACAAGTGCAGTGTAAGTCAGAAAGTGAGGAGGTTCAATGTCATACTGGGCACCCAGGTTCCTGCCACACAGAAGAGGTACCACATTTGCTCAGAATCATTTCAAAATCAGAGGCATCATTGTCATGCAGTGAAAAAAAAAACAGTCTTGCTTGGCTGGAACTTGTTTGTGTGTCCACAGACTCACAGCCAGGTAAGATATGGAACATAAAAGAACATTCCTTGGGTTTCATCCAGGAGATAGTGTGCTGATTGGTTTTAATTGTTAAGTTGACGTGATTAGAATCACCTTGAAGAGGGATAGTCTCTATGTGGAACTTTCTAGATCAGGTTGGCCTGTGGGCATGTCTGGGGGGATTTTCTAGATAATCTAAATAGAAGGTCTGTCCACTGTGGGTGGCACCGATCCTAAACAGGGGATGCTGGATGGTTTGAGGATGGAGGAAGGGAGATGAGTAGTCAGAATAGACATGTATGCATCCATGTCTCTCTGCTCCTGATTCTGGACATGATGCCACTATCTGTCTTAAATTTCCATGGCCTAGCCGGGTGATGGTAGTGCACGCCTTTAATCCTAGTACTCAGGAGGTAGAAGGCAGATCTCTGTGAGATCAAGGGCAGCCTGGTCTACAAGAGTTAGTTCCAGTACAGACCCCAAAGCTACGGAGAAACCCTGTCTTGAAAAAACAAACAAATAAAACGTTTCTGTGGCCTTAATTTCTCCCATGATGGCCTGCAACCCAGAATGATGAACTAAAGCAAAATCTCTCTCTCCTAAGTTGCCTCTGTCAGGGTATTTTATCATAGCAACATAAACAAACCTAGGACAGCTGGCCACCTAGAGAGATGTGTCCAGCACTGAAGAGCAGTGACTTGGTTCTGGAGAGTGGGGGAGACCATGGTAGTCTGTCACTCAGTCCTTGTGTGGACAGCACTGGCACCCTGCTGCGGCTGTATTGTGTTCTCTGGCAATGGAATTTCAAGTCCTCACCCCTGTCCCTGGGAATGACCCCTTGGTTGCCAACTGTATACAGTTGCAGTCGATATGAAGTGAGGGCATTAGGATGAGCTACAACTCTTAAATAATTGGTGTCTCTGAAGGAGGAACAGACAGAGACACAGAGAAGACATGAGATATGACAGACCACGTTGAAGTGGTGATCCAGCCATGAGGACTTCACCCAGAGGCTGGGTAAGAGGTTGGGGTAGAGTCAGGAATCAACGTGGCAGGTGTATTGACCTTGGACTCTTGCCTCCAGATCTATGAGAAAGAAGATTTTGTTATATTGTTCTAGGCTTCTTGACATCTTTGACCAGACCAAGACAGCAGTTACTTGATCCTTGAAGACCATATTTCAAACTTTTCTTTCTCCAACAACCATGGAATTCAAAACTCATGATGTCACAATGGCCTGGCCAGTTAGACCTGGGACTGGAGGCCTATTTGTTGCTTGTAACCAGAGCAGCGGTGTAACAGGAGGTAAGCTAGCCAGGACGCCAAGCACCCTGCTCCTCCTGTTACACAGGGTTCATAACATGAGGGGGGCCTGTTTATTGGGGTTTCCTGTCCCATCCAGTTTCCCATAGCCAGAAAGCCCCAAAGAAAATCACACAGAGATCTCTATAAGTTATAAAGCTGATTGGCCCATTAGCTCTTGTAGCTTATATTAACCCATTGTTCTTATCTATGTTAGCCATGTGGCTCAGTACCTTTTTCAGTGGGGCAGCTTACATCTTGCTTCTTCGATGGCCTGGGCAGGAGTGGGAAGAATCAACTTCCTCCTTCCCAGAATTCTCCTGTTCTCATTGCATCATTTCTACTTTCTGTCTGGTTTTCCCACCTATATTTCCTGCCTGGCCAATCAGCGTTTATTTAAAACATGATTGACAGATGACAGACAATTCTCCTGCACCACAGGGGAACGTCACACAGTGTTTTTACTGGTCTCTGTAAATAAAAGAAGCATGAAGCTCCTTTCCCAGGGTGACATTTCCAGGCTCTCAGCCTCTCTAATTGAATCTTACCACCATTGCTAGGGGTATCACATTCCAATCATTCCGCACGTCCTAGTGAACAATTAGGTACCACCATTATTCCACTGTAAATACCTGTTGTCTACTAAGACCCTCAAACATAATGAGCCATGGATAGGATACTGTAAGCCCCTGTGAACCCTGCTCTTGGAAAGTGTGAAGTCAAACAGGCACAAATAGTGAAGCAAATATGGAGAGAAACTTTATGCAAAATATCTAGAATTTTCTTTGAATCCTGAAATCTCATCCTTGAAGTACTCTTCCTGTTTTACAGAGGCTATTTAATTTGTAACACATTTTATCTCTGGAAAAGAAACACTCCTGGAAATTTTCATTGCACACTGGAAGAAGAACTTCACAGAACCGGGGCGAAGGGCATGACTCAGGCTATTCTTTGGAGTCCCCATGATCATCACGGGGCTGATAGAAACATCAGCTAGATCCCATGCTAATAAGGCTGCACGTAGCCTTATGTCCATCTTAGCCTGAAAGTACCGGCTCACGTAGAGGACCGGAGAACTTGGTCAAGGACAAACCGTGCACAGCCTAGTGTGAGAGGCTGACAAAGAAGCTCTTGTTCTTAAGAGCCAAGAAGCCCCATCACTACAACTGCAGCTACCAGGCCTGACTGACTGTCAGCCACAGCCCTCCCTGTCATGGCCCCAACTTCCCTGTGTTGCCCAGAGCACAAGCACACAATCTCCAGAAAAGACATTTAGATCAGCATTCGTTTCGAATTCTCTTTCACATGAATCAAAATTTCCCCTAACTACAGAACCCACAGCCAAGCATCATGTTGCAGTAGGCAGGGTTGGCTATCTAAATGATTTCAGTGGTTCATACGTCATCCAATTGGAGATGATCTTGTGGGAGAATCCTTGGCATTTTGGAAGACAAGTAGTAGCCAGCATTCATAGCACAGATACACACCAGGAAACAGCAAATGAAATTGAATCTACTTGTCTGGAATTTGCATATAAGAATGTGAAGCAATAAAGCAAAATAATCTAGCAGTAATGAATGCTTTCTATGTAGACTCTGAAAGTCGTATTTTAGTTGTAGGAAGTACCCTGGACAATCATACTGTGTTTGTAAGGTTGCTACCTGCCCTACGCGCAGGGACCTCTCTCCTCGGGAATATTTGAGGAACACTTGAAGGTTTGTTCTCTGGGTGCTTGGTCCCCCATACACTCTCTTCCACCATGACTCTTGGTGGCATGTGCCTGTTCTCAATCTGTTGTTTCCTTTTGGTCTCTAAGTGTTATCAGGACAGGGTCTGTGTCTCGCCTGCTGTGGCCAGTACCTGTGCTGATGTCTGACACAACAGGAGTGTGTCTGTGCTGCCTAATCAAATGAGGAGCTAAACGAGGGGACTGTGAGAGTTCTGAAACCATCAGCAATGAGCCGGCAACATCTCACACTGTGTGCATCTGCTTTAAACCTTAACCATCAGCTGTCCAGCGCCAGTCACAGAACCAACACTCCCAAGAGTGTGTCTAACACTTTCTCTCATCTAAAGTTGCAGGCTATGTGGAAAGAAATGGCATTTTTATCTTTCCTTTTGGTCCAGTGCTAATACATCCATGGTCTTGTGGTAAGAAGAAATGTTTGGACTTCTAGTTAGAACCATGTATTACTGTCCTTGTTTTAAGGTTTAGTGTGTGGGCTGCAGAAGTGACCAGTGTTTTGGTGTGCTATATATACTCAGTCATCTCTACCTAGAATTACACAGGATCTTATAGGACAGACAGACTACTTTCTCTGTGTTATACACCCATCTACTTTTTAGTTATCTTTTCACCAAGGATGAGACCCCAGAAAGTCAGCTGTGCCCATATGCACTCAGCTCAGGAAGGCCATGGCACTCTACAGGGTTAAGATGCCCACGAGCTTCAAAAGGATTTGCTTAGACTTGAAAGTAGCCAGGACTCTCTGGCTCTGGAATTCTTGTAGTCACCCAAGCCCAACCCAGATTAAAAGAGTGACATGAAAACTGTGTTTGTTTTCCTAGAACTGACCTAGGAAGGTATCTTTGCATGTTTCCATTGAGTAACAACAAACTAGAGAAAGCTGTCCTGAAGAGACTCATCTTTACCGAGCAGTGTTTTTTCCCCTCTAACTTGGAAGGATACAGTGTGAGTCAATGGGTCCCATGGTTCTAGAGATTTCATTTCTCTGGTTACTTACGGTATAGTTGACTCTGGGTGTTTGTGTGGTTAATAAAATATTCTTAAATGAAGCCCTTATGAGTCCCATCTGCATTCGCTGCTACTAAAAGCCACCAGGCAAATCATTCTGGCTCGAGAATTTTAATCAGAATTACCTTCACAGGCTCTGAGCCTAACCAGATCAGAATCAGTACCTCCTCTTCATCTGTCCTTCAGATGGTAATAATAACGAGAAATTGAGGGAAATACCAGATTTTTAAGTTTCAGGAAATTATGAAGGAAATTGTGTAGATAAAATACTAAGATAATAACACTAGACCCCAAACTGTCAATCATCACCCAAACACATTATCTCATATATGAACCCAAAGAACATTCTATTTCATATATTCAGTAAGGGCAAGGGATCATTCTCTAACACAATGGTATTCTTGGGGGTTGATGAAAACATTTGGTGTTGCTAAGTGTTAAGGGTTAGGAATCTACACCTGGAAGAAGTTAAGAATGATTGATAGCATCAGCCCCTTGTACTGACCAATAAAAATCATGCATCAAGACTTCTTTTGCATGTCCAAGTCAGCCAGCACAGTCTTGTCCCCATATTTGCTAGTACTCTGCCTGCTGAACGAAGTTCCAAAGGCTTGGGGCTCTTATTTCCCTCCAGGTCATAATTCAAGAAAAAATAAGTCATGTGTGTGCTTCAAGTGATAATCAAATCAGTTATTGCATGCTATAGATCATTCTAGATTATAGCACTACTTTATTAGTTGTAAACTGTGCACATACCAAAAAATATTAAACCGTATGATGATAAATCAGACAAGACTCTCTCCTGCAGGAAGTTGCTTTTTCTGATTAAGTCCCATTCTCTCTGCTAAGTGCCCACTAGGTGCGGATCACTATGCTAGGTGGACCAATAAAACCAATAACTTAAAAACTAATTAGAAAGTGTCGGAGTGCATCGGTACAGTTATATTAAGGGCTTGGAAGAGTCAGAGCCTGAAGTTTCATAAAACTGAGGAAACCCTGAACCTCGTTCTGAGCAATCTGGGGCACAAGCAGTGGTACACAGGAGATAAACCACGAAGCTACTCACAGCGTGATATGACTACATTGGGAAAGACAGTGACATGCTAGGGAATAAGGCTGGGAATTCTTCAGAGGAGCAGTGTGAGTGAGTGTGTGTGTGTGTGTGTGTGCGCGTGTGCATATGTGTGTGTGTACATGCATGTGGCATAAACAATCATAAAACAGGAGCATGTTGTGCAGAACTGGCTCTCATGACTTTGAAAGCTGACATGTAACACAGAAAACTCGGTTCTGCATAGGCCGAAAGTCCAAGATCCAGTCTGAAGGCGTGAAAATTTTTCTTACTCATTGGATGGTCAGTTTTTATGCTCCATTCATTTCTAAAACTGATTTGATGTGGCCTTGACACACTCGGGAGGAAAATTCATTTGCATGAGCAGACTGATTCAAATGTTATACTCATCCAAAAACACGGTCAAGAGAAAACACAAAATAATGTTTGAGCAAATATCTGTTCACTCCATGGTTCATTTTTTCTGTCACATTGACACATTTGATTGCCATGGAGTCTGAGTATAGTAAGACACTAGTAACTGGTTGCTTTATAACAGGAGTTTGCAAAGGCTCTTAGCAAGAGAATGATGTCTTCTTTACATGTGAACAAGCTGGTTCCACTACTTCATGAATGAAGGAGAAGAGGAAAATGCACAAGGGAGCAAGTGGTGGGTGAGAAAAAGGCAGGAGCCCACTGTAATGCTTTAATCTGATTTAAACCCAACACCTCTAGTACCTTATGAGATGAGTGATTCTCAGTTTACCAATGTCAAGGACTTTTATTTGGTGGAGGCTGTTTGCAAAACTAAGATTGCCTAGATTTCAAAGAATGCAACCTACAAATGATATGAAAAGAGATCAACTGTAGAAACCATATGTGTGTGTGTCCACACCACATATATATGCAAAAATACATGTAAATGCATAACATGTATGCACATGAACTTAGAGACAGTGCATTGTAATAGTAAATCTATGGCTGATCTTGTCTTCTTCATTAAATTGTGAAGTGTTTAAATTAGTAAAGTGCTCCTCTAGGTCTCTGGAAGAATTTCCATGGAAGATCAGCTAAATAGGGAAGACCCTGAATAGAGGCATCAAATCTCAAAAGATGAGCGAGCAGATGACATAAAGGGGGAGAAAGGGGTTGGCCGAATGACTCGGTGGATAAACACTCTTGGCTCACAGGCCTGGTGACCTGAGTCCAATTGCCAGAATCCATACAAAGATAGAGCCAGGCATGGTGGCGCACACCTTTAATCCCAACACTCAGGGGCAGAGGCAGGCAGATCTCTAAGTTTGAGGCTAGCCTGGTCTACAAAGTGAGTTCCAGGGTATCCAGGACTATACAGAGAAACCCTGTCTTGAAAAACCAAAAAATGATGGATGGACAGAACTGACCCCACAGTGTTGCTTTCTGGTGAAGAGATGAGTACCACAGGGTGTACATGTGATACACACTTCCTGATAAGCAGAGTTTAAGAAGGGAGGGGATGACTTTTTGAAGTACTATATTTGTACTTATGGGGTTAATTTTTTAAAAAAGTTTTGACCGTGGTAGGAAAGAAGCAAATTCAAGTGTCCATCAAGACACCTTGGCAGATGGAGCTGTGTGGTGCCCTTCCACAAGGGCATTGGCCACTTGGCACATTGGACCATTCACTGTCTGGTGCTTTGTGCCCCGCCTCTTGTCGAAGAACTCTTGACTTATAAGCCAAGGAGCAAATGATCCAAAAAGAAGTTATGAAATTTGACCCACCTTGCTTTGGAGCTCTGCAAACTGGCTGGGAAATGGGGTGTATGTGGGAGACTGTACATTCATAATGTTTTTCTCTAGAGAGATGCAGGCACAGTTCATCATAATTTGAGGCTATGTACTCGAAAGTGGCAATGAGTGGTAAGGTATTCTTTGTGCCATGATGTTCTCTGATGGTAAAAAGCGTATGGTTTTCTACTTTGATAACTTTGGCAACCAAACCGATTCCTAACCATGCAGCAAACATGAGAGGTCAAGTAGTCAAGAGAGGTGACCTGAAGATGTCCTATGTGGAGCGCAGGACCTAGCCAAGGCCTCTCAGCACACAGGGGACCACAGAGGCTTAGCTGTGGAGGACCTAAGACATGGCGACTTCAGCGGCGTCGTTTGTGCCTGGAGCTTTATTGCAGCACCACATACCTTGATGCATCCACCTCAAGGCTCCTCTTTGGCCCTGGGGGGGGGTGTTGAGTGGCACAGCACCCCTGGCTGGAGGTGTGTGCTGCTGTGCTATACTTTTCCTTTTTGGGCATGGAATAAGTGGGACATTTCCTAAATAAGAGAAAATAGTACAAACAAGATTTGCAAACAAAAGAAGCCTAAGTAATTTTGTTCACAAAAAGGTACTGTAAAATGGAAGAGGAAGGGGTTCATCAGTCCCAACCCTAACTGATGACCTGTGGACTTGATGACTTCTGAAGGAAGAAGAGTGTGCTTATCATTAGGGGTATGTCCCCTGGTATCACAGAGTCCCACACCCAGGATGATATGGGCAGTAAAAGTGGACTCAGCAGATTATTAAAAACAAAACAAAACGAAGATACCAAGTGTGTTGGGGGTGATGGCTAGGAAGGTCAAATGGATTGTGGAGGGGTTAATGAAGAATAGGGGTGAATATGATCAAAATACATTAATCAAAATCCTTATAAAATTATTCTTTAAAAAGATGGAGATAGCATGAGGACACACTTGGGAGAAAAGACATAGATGCTTGTGACCAGCTAAGAGTCACACCCATAATATGTAAAGAGCATCAGGAAATCAATAACAAAACAAACTGGATACAGGAAAGTCATTTAAACAGATAACCTCGTGAAACATGTCGAAATTGCCAGTGAGTAGTTTACAAAATGCTTGATTTCCTTTATCCTCAGGACTTTCCATGGGACACTACCACGAACATTAGAAGAGCTAAAAGGAGAAACAAAAGCTTTCAGTGTCAAGGAGGTGCAACTTGGAAGGGCTGGTTTGCTCCTTTACATCTGTGGAATATATTGGACCAGCTCTAGGAAGCAGATGGGGAGGTGTAGTAAACAGTGCTCTGCGCAGCATCATTCCTGATAGCTCAGAAGCGGAAGCTTCCCAGAAGCCCAGTGGTGGTACGAGGATTTCATGAGTGGACATGAGTGGAGATGGAGTCACACATGATGTCTGGAGGGAGGGCGCTGAGTGTACCACCTGAGGAAACACCAGGGATAAGAGACTCCGGATTACCTGACTATGGTATGTAAGTCCTAGAAATGAAGACGCAACCATGATGACATGTGGTCCAGAATTTCCCTTGGAGCAGGCCTAAAGTAGAGGAGCCTCAGGTACCTCTCAGATCCTGTTGTTTAGAATTTTGGTGAACATGGATTGCAAAACTCCATTTATACTGAATCTTTATTTCCCTTTGGTTTTATACTTTTATTCATGCATGCCACACCTTAAAAGACACATTCCAGCCTACATTTCTCTACAGAGAGCAATGTACCTTGATGGATTTCATGATGATCCAAATCTTTGTCAATCTGACTTTAGTGGTTTGCTGGAGTTCAGAATTCTTGAGTTTGCATCCTGACCTTGTTCATATTAGTGAATTCAGCTTGGCAGTATTCACCTGATTCCTAGAGAGTCATCAATTTAAACTTAACACATTTACACAAACGTTTTTACGCTCTGTCTTCAAGGTCTTGGTAGAATTTGGCACATTTGATGCTCCAATAGGAGGTGTTTCCAAGCAAAATATGTTATCAATATTGCTTTTCAGAGCCTGGATACAGAGATGGTTCAGGAGTCCTTGTAGGCTTATTGTATCAGCAATCAAAAAAGAGAAAGCTCACTGATGCCATTTCAGAGAGAGGTGGGGAAAATGAAGAGCGATTTCTATCTCTGTGACCTTTTCACACCTATAGTTACAATTTCCTTTCATTGTATGGTGTCTTGGTTAGGGTTACTATTGCTGTGATGAAATGCCATGACCAAGCATTTGAGGAGGAAAGGGTTTCTTCAGTTTACACTTCCAAACCGTAGTCCATCACTGAAGAAAGTCAGAACAGGTACTCAAGCAGGACAGGAACCTGGAGGCAGGAGCTGATGCAGAGGCCATGGAGGGGAGATGCTTACTGGTTTGCTCCCCATGGCTTCTCAGTCAGCTTTCTTATTGAACCCATGGCCACAAGCCCAGGTATGACACCCCCCCCCATAACTAACTAACTAAGAAAATGCTCTATAGCCGGATCTTATAAAGGCATCTTCTTAGTTGAGGTACCCTCCTCTTGGATGACTACAGCGTGTATCAGGTTGACATAAAATTATCCAGCACACATGTCCAAAGAGCACACATGCTGTTTCTATTTTTCTCTCTCTTTGGCCTCAAAGAAGGGCTTTTCTTGACTGACAGCTCTACTGATTGACAGGTTTTGCCATCAGTAAGGGTGACTGGGATAGAATCCAGGCTGTATCCTGTCTGAAGAGCCCGGTCTTCTGTAGGTGTCCATGTCCCCAGGCAGCGGTGAGTTCTTTATGGTCATATGAGAGTATGATGGGTGCCTGGCCACATCCCACTGCCTCTGTCCACGGTCATCCTTCCAATCTCTCCTGTAAAAAGCAAAACCAGAAACTCTAAGAATGCTTAAGAAAATGCAAATTCTTCTGACCAACATTTTTAAAGAATTCCATGGTGCTGGTTCATAATGACCTTGCTATGTATGAATATTTAATTCTGATCATTCATCAAAAGAATGAGGGAAAGCCTGTAGACACTGTCTTTTTTTTCTTCCTACAATACAATTTGATTGTGACACTGTATGTATTCATATTCTCCCTATGCCTCCCTACCCCATGCACGCACACACACACACACACACACACACACACACACACACACACACGTTTACTCAGCTTCCTCTATAATTCATTTTACAAATGCCTCTACCAGGTGACCTTTTCTGGTGCTTGGCTTGGCAGGGAACTTGGTCTGCCTTGCTGTTATGGTCTCTGCACATGGGTTGTTCCTGGTGTGACCGAGCACACTTGTCTTGGTAAAAATGCACAGCCTTGAGGCACAGCCACAGATAGCCTTTCATGCTGGGAATATGCACCGCTCTGGAGCCAGCACTGTGATTATGTGAGCTTGATGCAGTACTTGGGTCTGGGGATTGTCCTTGAGTGTGCTCTGCGATAAATTATTTAAGTGAGCCGAGGAAGAACTAATTGGTTAATAACCATAATTGAGATTAAAGAGTAATTTTGATTTTTAAAAGATGTTTAAAAGGATAAATATTCAGTTGTCTCATTTTGCTATTAAAAAGAAATAACCCCCCTCAAATGGCTCCACAGAAATGGAATGTAGAGGTGGTTAAGTACGGTCTGTCCTCCACACGGAGGTGACAGGCCATGTCAGGGCCCCTGCTCGTGCCAGGCTACTGGAAGCAAGCTGCTTGCTTGTGCATTGCCTTAAGACCTTGACTATTATTATTTATGTTTTTTGCTGCTCAGTAAATGTACATTGTTCAGAACAATAGATCAAATTTTGCCTAACAGAGAGTACGATTCTGGCCCCCGGGAGAGGACTTAAATTTTAGATGCTTAGGTGACACAGTTCAGGACTTGCATAGAGTAGAAAAGTGTTGGGCACCAGGGCCCAGCAAACTGCAGGGGAGGGGAGGCTTAAGCTTTACCAAGCAGAAAAGAGTAGCCTAGCCAGGCCTGGGGAAAGCAGTGCTTGGAAAAGAAAACAACGTTGGGCTTTAGGGGAAAAACGAAAACAAAACAAGTCAAGAGAACAGAGAAAATGCAAACACAAAAGAGGCAGCAAACCCTCTGGGTTCTGTTTATTGTGTACCAGGTCCACCTGGCTTCTGCTGTTATGCTTGGGCTTGTGGAGCTGCAGGTGTGGCTTGTGCCATTTTCCTGCCTGCGGTTTAGGGGACCTTGTATCAGTGAGACACACTCAGGTCTCCACGTGACCGCTTACGTTTACGTCTTCGTGATTCCTAGGGTGGTGGCACATCTTTGCCCCTGTGGCTGTCATCAGTGCTGAAGAAGGTGGGATTCCCCCTATCTGACCACATAAGGAGACCAAGAGGTGCTTTGAACTCAACTGTTTGCGGCATTTGCTTTGAGCAGTTTGGAGTAGAGGCTTTCAGGGCCACAGGTTAGGGGCTAATGAGCTCATGACCAAGGATCAATGGTATAAAACTTTTCATTCATGGGCACATTTTGAACCAGGTTGCCTCCGAGAAATTCTGGGGCCTGCCAATCACAGGTGCACGTCTTGACCCACAGCTGCTGTTTGCCTGCTCACTGCTTTTTAGAAACCAAGTCGTGTTTCCCAAATGCGATTCTTCCAAGAAATTTCTAATCTGAAAGGAAGTCGAGATTAGCACAGAGATAGCGCCTTTCTTGGCACCGTGACTAACTAGAAAGTAGTATCCTGAGTAGTCTGAGGGAACTGTGCTAAGTCTTGCCCACAGATGCCAGTTGCAAAGAGAGAGCTCTGCAGTCAATCAAAGAACAGGGATATTTTGCCAACTCCCCTTCATTCAAGGCTCTTGGTGTTGGTTTCTCAAGTATCGCTTCCCCCTGCTCAAGATATTTCACCTATTTAAGAAAACATTAATTCTTAACTCTGAGAAAGCCTACTAAACTGAGCCACTGGACTGATCCCTAATAAGCTTTGGAATAATTGCTGACCCATAGACAGACTATTCAAATTTCCAGCCTTCCACAGAGGTGATTCCTAGCCTGTTTTCATTCCGGAGCTGAACAAATAGAACATTAAGACAACTCTACGGGAGCTCAGAGAAAGGGTGAACATTAGTAAGCATTATAGACCAAAAAAATAGCTGAAGAAAATATCACCAAGCTTAGTGATTGGTTGGTTTTCTTAAACTTCACTCGTGAAAGATGACTGCTATATCAGAACATTAAAGATGGCTCACTGGTGAAGGGCATGTCCTGTTCTTGCAGAGTGTGACTGAGTTTGGTTTCCAGCATTCACACCAAGCAGTTTATAACCTCCTGTAAATTCCATTTCAAGGTGATGCCATCGTCTGGCATCCTCAGGCATGTACACATACTATCTCACACACACACACACACACACACACACACACACACACACACACACACACACAAACACGTGAATATTATCGATGACCTATAATGTCATTGTATCATTCAGGTGGTTCTGGAAGACCAGAACCAAACTGAACTGATAGGATGAAACACACACACACACACACACACACACACACACACACACACACGTGCACACACATAGACACATGTGCACACATATACACACGTGCACACACATGTACACACACTTGCACACACACATTTATTAGCAGCTCCTTGTACTTTGGTAGTGCTTTGGCAACAGTAAACAGTACTCCCACAGTGGCTGCTTCACATTGGAGAAGCCAAGAACCCTGTAGTTCTCAATCCACAGGCCTGGGTGCCTCAGTAGTTCCAATTTGATCCCTCAAACCTGGAAGGTACCTCGAGAGTGGCTGGTCCTCGGTCATAGAGAATTCTGGTTCTGATATCAGCAGTGAAGGGATCAGGAACAGCAGCAAAAGGAAAAATTAATTTGGTGGCAAGAGGGCCAGCCAAGGGCAATCTATGCAAATAATCTTCCTCCCCCCCCCCCCCCGCCTTTTTATTTGGGCAGCCACCAAAGCTGCAAATGGCATTTGAGGTGGGCCCTCCCACATAAACTAAGGCAGGTAAAAGGCTCCCTACTTAGGTACTCCAAATTCTAAAAAGTTGATACACACACCAAACATCTTGGCTATTATCTGATCATTCATGAGTGTGTGTGTGAGTGTGTGTGTGTGTGTGTGTGTGTGCGTGCTGAGTGCATGTGTTTGTGGGAATGCGTGTGCACCTGTGTGCTTACATGTTGAAGGCCAGAGGAGGATGTCAGGTGTCCTCTTCTCTTCCTTTGCAGCAAAGTCTCTCTGAACCTGGAGCTGGATTGGAGGCCTTCAAGTCTCAGTGCTGTTCTTGTCTCTGTCCACACAGTGCTGGGTGCCAGTTAGTTCTTTATACTTGCACGGTAAGTACAAACATTCTTGGTTTTATTTTTTCCTATTTCTTTCTAGTCCTTATGTGAGTACAGTTATTTAAAAAAATATTTAATGTTTTTCATTACTTTCATTCTTTTGTAGTACTCTGTAGGCATTCTATTCTTACCAGTATTTTCCAGTCTGTTTCAATAGCTGAGGCAGGGTATTTGGTTTGACTGGCAGAACAGCTAGAAACTGACAAGGCCTGGGTTTGCAGGGCAGGTGTCCCGAGAAAGCATAGAATCATAATTTTCCACATTGGCTCAGCAGACAGTTAAACTGTGTGACTGTGTAGAAGATTCCAGAGAGCTGAGGAAAGCACCAGGGGACCTTGTTGAATTTTCAAATGTATCCCTATCCCGAGACAACTTGGCGACAGAGTTCTGGCTCGTTGGGAAAACCAGCTTTGGTCTTTATACCACTGCCGCATACACTAACACCTGAAAACCTAAGTAAGCAGGAACACGGAGATAGGCAGGTTTCAAACTCTCCGCAGAACAGCAATACCTGCAGGCTAAGAAAGGAAACATGAGTTTCTGTATAAGCACACTCACTATCTAGCAAGACAAAGTCAACAAGCCACCCATTCTATGAAAAACCAACAAGATCCAGAGTTGCTACAATACATCATCAATGATGTCCAATTTTCAACTAACTTATCACCAATGATTCTGAGGAAGAATGCATGCCAAACAATCACAGAAAAGTTCTGGCATGGACCTTGGGGTTAGAGTTAGTTGATTATTTAAAAGCTGCTGTGATACAAATGTTCAACCAGTTAATAAAAAGAAAGGACCAAACAGTTGAGTGAAAATCTCCTATTAATGAATGAACTGATAGGAAATCTTAATGAAAACTACAAGGAAAGGAGACAGCTGGGAGTTCTGTAGCTGAAGAAACACAGTATCTTGCCAGAGATGGCAAAGCATAGCCTCCTCCACATGCGGTTCCTGAGATGCAGGAAGCAACCCGACAATATCTGAAATAGAAATTCACTAACTATCCCAGCTAGTGGCATTGATATAGAAGAACAGAAGGTCAGCTCTTAAATGGATGCTCATGGGCAATAAATTGAGAGTGTAGGAAGAAGACTGAATACAATTGAAGAGAGACACAGAGAGCTATGAATATTCCCATCATTCCAACATACCTATAATTGGAGAACCAGAAAGAGAAAAAAAACATCCACCAGAGTAATCAGGCCTGGCACTGCCTTATGAATAATTGCAGCTATGATGTTCTAGAATGTCTCAGTAGGGTCTGGGTAACATGTAGACACATCAAATATTTAGTCACAGCAAAAATCTCCAAAGCAGCCACACAAAGAATGGAGTTGCGCACACAAAGGAGCAACACAATATGCAGTTGACTCTTCATCCTGAACAATGGGATCTGTAGAAGTTTGTATGGAATCAGTTGTTAAATGTATGGAAAGATGTCTTCTATAGCTATTGAAGCTAGCCCATAAACATGAAGGCAGGATAAAGGATTTTTGATAAGCAAATGCTGATGGAATCATTGCTGGCAGAATTGTGTTTATAAAAAAAATATCAAGAGCTGCCATTCAGGTTAGTGTTTCCCCAGAAACCCCATAGTCGTGGAGGTGGGTGGTGAAGGATCCAGCAAACGGAAAGTGTGCAGCAAATGTGAGAGATTGTGTTTCTATTATATTATATTTTCTATAATATGGAGAATAAAATACAACCTCCCTACATACTTCATGTCAGTGGTGTCTGGATTTTATTAAAGGTACATAATGCTGAAACCAGAATTTCTAAATAATGTAAGGTGAGTCATGTATATAGATACATTGAAAATACTGGAGGAAGAAAAGGAAATGGAGATACTTGATATGGGGAATTTTTGGTAGTTGAGCGTTTTGTTTGTTTGCTCATTTTTGTTTTGAGATCAAGTCTTGCTTTGGGGCCTGGGCTAACCTGGAGCACATGATCTTCCTATCTCAGCCTCACAACCAATACAAAGTTTTCTAGTCCATTGTTGATATGCCAGCATTTGTTTGGAGTTAAACATTATATCGCTCACACAACAAAACAGGGAAAATTTTGTGGTGTTTAATTAGGTATGTCCCCCATAGACTCATGTGTTTGAATGTTTGGCTCATAGGAAGTGGCACTATTAGGAGGAGTGGCCTTGTTGGAGTAAGTAGAGTAGACCTTGTTGGAGGAAGTGTGTCACTAGGGGGTGGACTTTGAGCTCTCATATAAGCTTAGGCTACACCCAAATTGGGACACCATCTTCTTCTGCTACCTGTAGAAAGAATAAGCTGTAAAACTCTCAGCTTTATCTTCAGCACCATGTCTGCCTGCATGCTGCCATGTCATGCCATGGTGGTAAGGGACTAAACCCCTGAAACTGTAAGCCATCCCCCATTAAATGTATTTGTTTATAAAAGTTGCTGTGCTCATGGCCTCTCTTCACAGCATTAGAAACCCTAACTAAGACATAGTTGTTCAATGTGGATTCAAAATGACACAATAAAATTCTTAATAAACACAAAATAAAGCAGTCACTGAGTAAGAAGAACAAAAAGAGAGAAGGCGATCAACCCAAAGCAAAGAGTCATAGAAGATCAGAACTCTACCCAGATACCTGATGATTGTTTTAGAGTAGTCGAGAATAACTTTACACCTGGGGTCACCAGGTTTGGGGCATGTGGGCAAATATGCCTTAGTTTGTTTGCAAATGCTCTGTGAGCTAAGGGTGTTTTATATATTGTAAATGTTAAAAGAGGAAGCTGAACACCAAGACAGTGATGGTGGTGATGATGTTGATGGCGCTGATGAGGATGAGGACAATGGAAGGAAGGAGGTTCAACTGGAGTTGTGGATGGCCTGCGAATCATAAACACCTCCTACTAAGAGTTTTTGTTTTGAAATCAACTCTTGCTTTAGAGCCTAGGCTGGCCTGGAACACATGCTTTCTGACCCCTTGACTAGTAAAAATTGGAGCTTTTCAGACTATCTTAAAAGTGAAAATCATGCCAGGCAGTGATGGTGCAAACCTTTCATCTCAGTGTTCATGAGGCAGAGGCAGGTGACTCTCCGTGAGTTCAAGGCCAGCTTGGTCTACAGGATGAGTTCCCAGACAGGCAGGGCTACACAGAGAAACCCTGTCTTGAAAAACTGAAGAAAAAAGAAGGGAGAATCATATTACATCAAACACTAGCAGAAGTCCTATGGATATTAAGAGAAGAATAAAGAAATTATGTTAGAAAATAATAGTTGTAAATTTTAAAAATTCTCTGAAAATTATAAATTACAGGGATGGGCGAATAGCTCAATGAAGTGCTTGTCTGGCACGAGAAAGGGCCAGAGCCCAGTTCCTAGAATTCAGGTTGTAAAATTGGTGGTGGTGATGGTGGGGTGTGTGTGTGTGTACATGTGTACATATGTGTCTACATGCATATTGTATATGGTAGACGGAATAGCCTTTACTAGTAATCTGTCACTGCAGAGACAGAGGTAGGTGGCTTCCTGGGGCTCACTGACCAGGTGGAATGGCCTGCTTAATTAGTTCCAGACCATTGAGAAACCCTGTCTCTAAACAAAAGGTGGGTGAAGCCTAATGTTGAGTTGCAGCCTCCACATGCACACATGAGCACATACATGCATATCACCAATGCATACAAAGGGAGTTAGAAATTACAGAACTGACCTAAGAAATAGAAATTTTCACTGATCCTATTTCCACTAAGGAAGTGTAAATACAAGTACACACACACACACACACACACACACACATGCACACACACACCCCTCTAGGCCTAAATGGGAAAACTGGAGAGTTTTCATACATAATAAGGAAACTTCATGAAAACAGAGAAAGAAGAAAAAAAATAAAAACTCTTTCCAGTATATTCTGGAGGCCAGTGTTACCTCAGTTACAAAAGGGAAGATAAATCCTAAAAAGTGTGTGCGCCTACCAATTGTGTTTGTGGATATCTTTATTAAAAGATGCATACATCAGAGGACCATGTGAAGAGAATGGTGTGTGCAAACCAGGCTGAGTGTAGGGCCCAGTGAACAACTCGGCTACCATCTGAAATCAGTGAATGTGGCTGCTTTGTTTCTACAATGAAAAGCCACGTCATCCCCACAGATCAGAGCCAGAGCTTGATTAAGTGAGGCACTAATTTTCTGTAACACAATAGCTTTATTAATTCCTTGAGAAACTCATGTGGATACAACATATTCTGGTCATTGTCACCCGTACCTTCTCCCCTTAACTCTCCTAGAGTCTATGCTCTGCCCCCTCCAACCCCTCTCAACTTCGTGTCCCCTTTTAACTTTGGCTTATAATCCACTAGTCTGATGCTGCCCATTTGTGAACGCGAACGGGGCCATCATGGAGCACAGCCATTCTACACGGGTCCACACCCATAAAACAACTAACTCCCCTAGAGCTGTCGGTAGCTTTTCAGTTCAGTCATGAGTGGGGCCTCATGTTCCTTTCCCACTCCACGCTAGGATGGTGACAAGTCACTTTGTGCAGGCAACCACATCCGCTGTAAGTTCCTGAGTGTGGCAGTCCTTGGTCCTAGCTCGCATGGAAGACACTATTTCCCTCCAGTCATTCCAGACCTCTGACTGTTACAATCTTCCTGGCCCCTCTTCTCTGAGCCTCAGAGGGGAAGGGGTATAGCATAGATGTCCCTTTTAGGGATGAGCACCCCCAGAGAACTTATTCTCTGCATTTTTGACCAGTTGTGGGTTTCTGGGCAAACCACTGTCTACATCACAATGGAGTTTCTCTGACAAGGGCAGAGAGTTATACTAATAATCTGTGGTCAGAGAGATACAATTAGGGAACAGTGTCCATTTAGCAAGACTGAAACATGGATGCTTCTTACACAGGAATCAGCCTCTTTCTCTAGATGCCAGACCCCATTGAGTAGCAGCAGTGTTTCCTGTTTACAGTCAAGAATATTGCACATCGTCACTGCCACCATTTTCATTCGGCTTCGTGGGTGGATTCATACTGTAACCATGACATGAAAGACTAATAAAGCTTTAAAATGGAAAGACTATTGCAGGGGCTGTAAGAGAGTGTGAACGAAATCCAAAGGGGATCAAAGGCTGCATGTTCTAATGCATGTAGCAACAATATGAGAGGCTTCAAGTTTTTAGAGCATTTGGGAACATACAAAACTCTATTTTAAGCCGGGCGGTGGTGGCGCACACCTTTAATTCCAGCACTCGGGAGGCAGAGACAGGCGGATCTCTGTGAGTTCGAGACCAGCCTGGTCTACAGAGCTAGTTCCAGGACAGGCTCCAAAGCCACAG
>NC_022029.1:25679615-25683901 GCF_000317375.1 Microtus ochrogaster
TTTTACTTTCACGGATTAGCAATAAACCCTACTAGCAGCACTAAAACACCCTAAAACAACTGATAAAATACATATTCTATATGCTATCAAGCAAAGAAGCAAAAGAATGACAGAACAGAGACACAGTGTGTCAAACAGTTGGAAGACTCTCTGTCACATAGATAAAAACATTCCCCAAATTGATAAGCAAGTTTAATCAGACACTACATTTTTTGAAGATTGTTTTAATTATTAAATCATTCTAAAATGTATATGATGGTGAAAACTCGGAAAAGCAGCCACTTAAAGGTGACCAAACTCACAGGGCTTGTGCCGCTAAGGCATCTCTGTCCTGTTTTCCATAGGCAGGTGTCCCAGGAGGACAGATTCAAGCTCAACAGGAAATGATCAAGATCTAGAAATGAGACAGACTTGTAACTTCCTTTTTTTTTTTGAAAAATTGGGCTTGGTTATTTTTAAAGAAAAGGTATCTTTTTTTACTAAAAGAGCCAGACCCTCTCCTAGCACAGCCCATAGAAATTGCTTCAAGTAGACCAGAGGTCTTAACTTCATACATCTAACTACGAATATTATAACAGATAACATGAGAATAAGTCTATAGTGTGATAGGCAAAATGTTTCTTAAAGGAGACACAGAAAGTTTAAGTCATAAAGGAGAAGGGCTTGATTGATTAGACTGTCTTTGACTCTATCAAAAAGTGAAAACGCAGTCCACCATCTAAAGGAAAATTATTTGGGGTAAAATATATGACTGTTTTCCCCCAATTCACTCCATAGAAATAAATTAAAATAAGAATTTTTCAAATTCCAGGATGGATGGAGGAGTGGCTTCTACAGCTCTACTCTTGTCTGAGGAGCTATTGGCTGTTTATAGCTGTTGATGGAGGAAGAGTCTCTCTCCTTGTGGAAGATGGCTGTGGGGAGGTTGTTCACGTCCCAGGGAATGATCACACACCGATGTGCATATGGGCAGCACTGACTGGACTCACAAGTTCATGAATAACAAAAGGTAAGTAAAAGGAAGCCATGAAGTTGGGAGGGAGAGGAAATAAAGAGGGTTTGTTGTAGTGAAGTAGTGCTGGATGGGTGAGATCAATATAGCATTATATAAATTATGAAACTTTCAAAAAACAAAAATGTTATTAAAAAGAAATAACTACAGAAGTAAAGCATACACTTTGAACTTTGTTTCACACACACATAGACACAGACAGACAGGTACACACACACACACACACACACACACACACACAAAATGATGTGCAGGCAATCACTTAGCACGGGGAGAGATTTTTAAAATACCTAGTCAGGAAGGCAGAACTGTCTGGGTATACATATTAGAAAGGCTGGGATTTAAATCTGAAATTCAGGTGTGAGCAAACATGTGGAGAATCGGAATCCATGCATTTCTAGTGATGAGGCAAAGATACATGGTGCCTGGCAAGGAAGCCTACAGTGTCTCCCATGGTGAGTATGCACCTGCCATTTGACCCAGTAACCTTCTTCCTTGATGTCCATCCTGTAGTAAGGAAAGCCCGCCTCACAAAAGCTAGCATGCCAGCATTCATATTGACTTCAGTCACAGCCACGCATCCACCCATTGTGAATGAATAAATAAAATGGAGCATATCCACCCAACGAAATTGCACCTAGTGTTGAACAGGAATGGATTGCTGATTCACCCAAGTATACAAATGAATCTTAAAGCGCCGTTTTACGTCAGGCACAAATGATTTCCTAACCTGCAATTCCACACCTATGAGATTGTAGAAAACTCAGACAATTGCGGTGGAATGGCCGCAGTGGCTTCCTTAGCCATGGGCAAGGGTGGAGCATGACCAGGAGTGAGGGAAAGGGAAAGGAACCACATTGGGAAAGGTATGTGTTCTTGAGCTCTGATATGGTGATGTACCCATGACTGCACACATTTCCCCAAATTCATTGAACTATGTCTCAAATAGGTGAATTTTACTTTCTTTATAGAACTGATGCCTCAAACTAGACAAAAAGCTTTACTAGCTGGCAGGACTTAAGCCTCCAGCCTTATGCACTGGATTTCCATTTCACTAGGGCCATATCTCCAGGTACAAGCTAGACCCATTTGTCTGCCCTTGTGGTGGCTCATAGAGAGAGGGGTCAGACTCAAGGTCAGACTCAAACGCTAGAGGGCCAGCTTCTCTGTCTCAACCATTCCAACAGAAACCCATGGAACACTAGCATGCACCTCCTGGATGGATGTGTATCATGAGACAATCCCTAAACAAGGAATTATGAACAGTTGGAGAAAATTCACTGAAGGCACACACTGGGATCACAAACAACCCCACCCCCAGCCCAGGGAGTAAGAACAGTTAGCCTTCTAGACAATAGGACTGCTGTCCTGTGTGTCGGTGTATGTGTTGGGGGATGGTGTGTATTCCTAGCAATGTAGAGAGAACAAGTAGAGGAGTGACTGAGGCCATACAGCCTGCTGCAGTCAGTTTCCTGCGCATGCCTGCCGGCTACACTCTGGAATAACTATGAAATGGTTTTGATCTGGAGTATTACAAACCCCAAATTCCATTTAGAATGCCAGAGATCCTTGTTTTATCATGTCTCATACTCTTAGCTGACTTTCATTTCAGACATTCAGGCTGTAAGGCAGGCCAGTCTGGCTCACCTTTTCTGAGGATTTTCTCCAGATCTGGGGAACAGTGCTTGATGATGAGCAACTGAAAATACCAGCACACCGACAGCCCGAAGAGCCCTTGTGATTTTTGCACTGTATGCTCAGACACATTCAGATCAGGCATGTCCTTACAGAATCCTTAAAAAAAAAGTTTAACTCTATGGAGGAAGTACCCCTGAACCACACATACTAGATTATTTGGCGATCACAGGAATGTTTATTGTTTTTCCCATCAATGAGACTAGATCTTTTGGTGCTTTCAAGCCATGATTATATCTTCAATCACTTACAGGCACCTCCCTTCCCCATCGCCCCTCCCCCTTCACCCCCCTTCTCTGTGTGCATACACACATGTGCCTGCATGTATGTAAGCAATGGGATCCCATGTATCTGGCTGAAATGTAAAGCCTGGGTCCCTTCAGTGTTCTAACAGCTAATAGGGAATTGGAGACGCAAAGGCATCCAAGCCTGCAGTTCACAAACCCACAGACCGTCCACAGCTCTGAATTTAGTCTGGGAGGGTCATAAACACTAGGTCCTAAGACTTGACAGGAGAGCACCCCTTGATGACAATGAACAGTTGGGTTCCACGTGTGTCCACCACATAAAATAAACACTTTATAAGGGTGGCCTTTTGACTCTGTGTCCTGAGTTTCCAACCGGGAAGAGAAGATCCTTGGGGGAAATATTTTCTTGTAAACCTAGAACCTGAACTGAGTCTCAAAGACAGAATTTCCAGAAAGAAGATGAGCAGTGTGGCAGTTGGTCCTGATTGCCAACTTGGTGGGACTGAGAGTCACCTAGGAGATATATTCTGAGCATGTCTGTCAGGATTCCCCATTAGAGTATTAACAGAGGGGGAAAGGCTTACTTTCAAAACTGATAGCACCTCTCCATGGTTGGCTCAAATATAAATGGAATGCAATATTGTCTTCACTTTTTCTTAAGTATGTCTCTACTACTAATGGCAGCTTCTTTGATCTACATAAGTTATAAACTGGTTGTCCCATTAGCTCAGACTTCTTATTAACTCTTATAAATTATATTAGCCCATTATTCTAGTATATGTTAGCCACATGGCTTGGTACCTTTTTCAGTGGGGTAGGTTACATCTTCTTTCTTAGGTGTCTGGACAGGACTGGGGAGGAATGGGCTTCCTTGTTCCCAGAATTCTCCTGTTCTCCTCACTCCACCTCTACTTCCTGTCTGGTTGACCCACCTATACTTCCTGCCTGGCCAATCAGTGTTTATTTAAAACGTGATTGACAGAATACAGACAGTTCTCCCACACCACTTCCCCGTCTTTTTTTATTCTT
This sequence comes from Microtus ochrogaster, assembly GCF_000317375.1. NCBI lineage: Eukaryota > Metazoa > Chordata > Mammalia > Rodentia > Cricetidae > Microtus > Microtus ochrogaster. The sequence goes on from NC_022029.1 coordinate 25,683,600, forward strand.
TTTTTATTTATATTAAAAATTTCCACCTACTCCCATTCTCTCATTTCCCTCCTACTCCCTCTCCCCTCCCTCTCCAGTCCTAATAGAAGTCAGGGTGCCCTGCCCTGTGGGAAGTCCAAGGCCCTCCTTCCTCCATCCAGAAGGTGTGCATCCAAACAGACTAGGCTCCCAAAAAGCCAGTACATACAGTAGAATCAAAACCCAGTGCCAAGCCTGGTGGTGGTGGCGCACGCCTTTAATCCCAGCACTTGGGAGGCAGAGGCAGGCGGATCTCTGTGAGTTCGAGGCCAGCCTGGTCTACA
>NC_022029.1:25684785-25709419 GCF_000317375.1 Microtus ochrogaster
CAAATTTCAAGATGTCATTTTTTTTTTTTTTTTTACCACTGAGTAGAACTCTAATGTCTATATGTACCACACCTTCTTTATCCATTCTTCCATTGAGGGGCACCTAGGTTGTTTCCAGGTTCTGGCTATTACAAATAGTGCTGCTATGAACAGAGTTGAACAAATGCTTTTGTAGTATGATTGGACATCTCTTGGGTATATTCCCTTACTCCACATCTCCTCCAGCATAGGTTATCATTGGTGTTTTTGATTTTAGCTATTCTGACAGGTGTAAGGTGGTATCTGAAAGTTGTTTTGATTTGCATTTCCCTGATTGCTAAGGAAGTTGAACATGACCTTAAGTATTGTTTGGCCATTTGAACTTCTTCTGTTGAGAGTTCTCTGTTCAGTTCAGTACCCCATTTTTTAATTGGGTTATTCAGAATTTTAATGTCGAGTTTCTTGAGTTCTTTATATATTTTGGAGATCAGGCCTTTGTCTGATGTGGGTTTGGTGAAGATCTTCTCCCATTCAGTTGGTTGCCTTTTTGTCTTAATGACAGTGTCCTTGCTTTACAGAAGCTTCTCAGTTTCAGGAGGTCCCATTTATTTATTATTGTTCTTATTGTCTGTGCTACTGGGGTTATATATAGGAAGCGGTCTCCTGTGCCCATGTGTTGCAAACTACTTCCCACTTTTTCTTCTATCAGGTTCAGTGTGGTCAGAACTATATTGAGGTCTTTAATCCATTGATCTTTATATTCATAGTCCATTTTTTGGGAATATGGGCATAGTATTCCTGGCTACTTCTGGCTGGTTGGGGGTGCTGATAATCTTATTGGGACCTAAGGAAAATTTAGAATTATGATAAAGTCCTGTGAATCTTGATCATCTCAGGCAGCATTGTTGAATCTGTTCTGGATGTAGAACTCAGACATCTGGGCCATCTGTTCCTACTGGAAATTTCTCAGGTGGTCTTCCTTGATCAAACCTGATTTTTCTTAACTCAGAATGAATCCACAGCCTCTCACTTTCTGTGGAAACAAAAGCAAAATCTCTTCTCCAAAGAAACATATCTTTTGACTTCAATTTTGGATTAATTCTGCAGCATTTATAAGCAAATATCTTTTAGCAGCTGTTGCTCCTTCCTCAGCATTCAAACAATTCAAAGAGAGCACAATAATATACGGTATCAAGATTTTATGTGTAATTTTCATCTTTATGTGGCTTTATTTTAACCTCTATTTCTTTTATTTTTACTTTTAACTTTTAGCTTTTTGAGTCAGGTTCTCTGTGTATCTTTGTCCTGTAACTCCCTCTGTAGACCAGGCTATCCTTGAACTTGCAGAGATCTGCCTGTCTTTGCCCCACCCCCCCCCCAGTGCTAGAATTAAAGGTGTGTGCTACCACACCTTGAACTCACAAAGATCTTTCTCTGCCTCCCAGACATTGGGATTTAAGGCATGTTCCACCACACCTTGAACTTGCAGAGGTTTCTCTGCCTCTTCCTCCCAAGAGTTGGGATTAAAGGTGTGTACCACCACGTCCAACTACTCTCTTTTTTTATTTTGAGGACTTTAACCTCTTTCATTACTCTCCCAAGTAAATATAAAAAAATTTAACCACATTAAACCATTTAGAGGTACTGCTGGAGCCAATTTTTTATTGCCACAACTCTATTCCATTCAAGGTCCCTGCCAGCAAGCAAGCTGCAACAGTGTGTCCACAAACAACATTAAAATGCTCTCTCTGTAGCTGAACCTCCTGCCTCAAAGAGTCAGAGTTTGTACTGGCAGGATGGCCCAGAAAGCTGGCATTTTAAAAGGGCACAGCTTTTTTCTTGCTGTGACTGAAAACCAAAAAGCACATGGTCAGCTTTTTATCAACACTAAGTGTTTTGTGGCAGGACCTCTTAAAGGTTTTGCAGCTAAAGCTGAGTGAGGAAGCCTCTCTTAAATGAGTACTTGCTTGCCTCTAGCAAGCAGATCAGACCCGAGAAATTGCTGCTACCAAGAAGCCATGTTTTACTCTGTTCTTTCCAAGCTTTCTCGGGCTTTCTGTGGATGCAGTACCCACGTTGGGCACCATTCTGTAACACGCAGGGCCTGCTCATTGGGATTTCTGCCTGCCCAGTCCCCCAGCCAGTTAGTCCCAGAGAAAATCACACTGAGATCTCCATAAGTTATAAAACTGATTAGCCCATTAGCTCAAGCTTCTTATTAGCTCTTATCACTTATATTAACCCATTATTCTGATCTATGTTAGCCACATGGCTCGGTACCTTTCTCCAGTGGGGCAGGTCACACCCTGCTTCTTTAGTGGTCTGTGCAGGACTGGCAGAAATGGACTTCCTCCTTCCCAGAATTCTCCTGTTCTCATCACCCTGCCTCTACTTTCTGTCTGGCTGACCTACCTATACTTCCTGCCTGGCCAATCAGCATTTATTTAAAACATGATTGACAGAATACAGACAATTCTCTCCCCCTCGATATTGACTTCGTACTGAGATATACTGGGGTGGGTAAACTGGATGGGACTGAGAAAAGGAATGGAGTGTTTCAAAAAGAAAAAAAAAAAACGAGGGAAACAGGAGGGCCCTCACCTAGACTTCACAGAAAATTAAGGAAAGGAACTGAAGTTATCCTGAAAGCTGTTGTAGATGCTGGACAAAGAACACCGAGCCTCGGGAAGAAGATTATTCTGAAAACCTTGTTGATAATAAGTCAGTGTAGAGACCCAAGTTGAGCAATGATTCCAATCCAACCAGGAATAAACAGGAGAATGGAGCAGGCATGGTGGTTTGCATGCAGAAAAGGAGCACGGAAAAGAGCTTGTCTCTCTGTGACATGCTGAGCTGAGGGATGACACAAAGAGGAAGGAAGAATGGGGACATGCTACAGGATTCATATCCAGAGGACCTGGATAAATCACAGAACCAGAGACAAATACGACACAAATGGGCAGACCTTGGGAAGTGGACGTGTGGGGACCTAGAAGTATTGTGTCCCTTATTCATACTGATGTTTTTGCTATACAGCTGGAAATTTTAGTGTAATATAAGACATGAGTACTGAGAACACCAGGAAAAGACAAAGAAGTATCTCAAGTGACCAATACAGAATTATCCTGAAAGCTAAGAGGGGCTGAGGTTTCTCAGAAGGAACTCCTCTGCAGAAGATATGAAATCATTGACAGCCACATGTCTGTGATAGTCCTTGATACCAACCTTGCAGATAGACCCTTCACCAAGGTTTTGAATGTTGCACTGGCTTTCAGCTTAGCCACCAGTAGCAGTTGCGAGTGACCCTAAGTCACGGGACCTCTTAGGGTTTGGGTCTGGCTTCTTGGTGAGCTTGCACATCTGAAGACTTTGCCCCAGGCAAATACCTCCCTTCTTCCCACTCCACATCTGTCACATACCTGCTGTTGCATCCTTTAAATGTCCCCGACCTATGTGCTGAGAAGAGGCTGAGCCAGTGATTATTCGCACAAACGGTACCAAATAAACGAGACCTAGTACATGCCTGTAACTTGCTTGGTGAAGCCTGCATGGGCAGCCAGCCATAATGGAATGTAAAATGAAGGCACTAAATGCAAGACAGATCAATAGAGTGTGGGTGGGAAATGACAGAAGGGGAGCTGTACATGGGAAGGGGTGTCCCTTTGACCTGGGACTTGTGGGAAAAGAGAGAGCCATAACAAAGCATCGGAGTGGGAGAAAGCCCACCTAGCATTTGCTTCAGATATCTACATTAATGTCTCTGGTTTGGCTTCACACAGGCCAGCTCACCTGCCAGTAGCCTGTGTGAGGTGTAGATGCCTTAGTGGCCACCCTAAGTGCATGACCTTAGAGTCATGTGACTCCTACATCATGGGGAGAGATCACTCAGCTCTTTCAGTGTTCTGGCGTCATTTCTGGGAATGTCTTCAGAGACCTCCTAGGTGGAAATGCACATGGCCAGTCTGATGAGAGACATCGGATCCTTTCCATCCTCTAGACCATTAGGAGCCTTTAGTGTCTGAGTTGGAGAGATCATGAGACTCAAGGAACCAGATAACTAGGAGAATCAGTGTGTTCTCTGGTACAATAATTGGTGGAACAGGTTGAACAGTGCACAGCCATTTGTATCCCTTAATTTCTTGATTCATCTGTTTCCAGTTCAATTCATACATGTAATTTAAGCTCTTGAGCCCCAGCCGCTGGTCTTTTTTTTTTCTTCTTCTCCAGAATGGTGGCTTTCTGGACAGAAAGTCCATCTGTCTTTCTTGACTTCATTGTGGGCACTCCACATAAGAGATGAAGGCAATTTGGGAGCAGCAGCTGCCAGCCTGTTGTTTGAACTCCCGGCCCATGTGACTCCTTCCGGAAGGTACAGAAGATGGGTCTGTGCTTCAGCCAGCAGCACAGCTCCACACTGTGACATCTGGCTGGATTCCTGCTCAATTTAAAGCGGCTGCCATCATTCCCCTGTTCTAACGACTTTCCTTATTACCTGACAATCTATCTGAACTATCGACTCATTTCCGACCTGCCAGTTCTCTCAGAAGTTATGGAAATGGTCTTCAAACTGCAGCTTCAGCATCTCCTCCTCCCACAGGCTGTCTGCGAGTCGATAGATCCTCTCCCTGACAGGCAGGGAGGCCAATCGAGCATTCTGTGCACTCACAGGTGTGCTGGTGATGGAGAGGAATGCTGCTGTCACAGGCTGACCCCCAGAGCTCCCTAAGCTCCGAGGCCAAGCCAAAGAGCATCTGTCATTGACCAGCTTTCCACCTCTTTGCTGTCTTCTGCCTTGCAGGAGTCCCTGTTCTGAAGGAGGCTGGTGCTTTGCAATTTCTTATAGTTCTCAGCCTCAGTTCAGGAGGAATTCCCCTTGGTGAGCGCCGTGCTCTGCATTAATAATCTGGTCGATCCAGCCTGAACATAGTCTACTTCCCAAGCCTGGGCTACCACAAAAGAGGTTCTTGGAGAGGGGGTGATGTACCCTGTGCTTTGGCAGGAGACTGATCCCTTTATGCCTTCTTACTGAGCAAACTAAGAGATCACTGATACCTCTGCCTCTATGTCTAGTTGTGAAAAATCCCGTTCAGCCTCCCTCTCCTCTCTGTCTTCTGATTTAGAGGACATCGGATGAAAACACATGTCTTGAGAATCACGGAAGGGTCTGAGAAGCTGGCTCTGTTGGGAAATGCGTGCTCCACAAGAATCTGAGCTCAGTCCACAGTGCTCACAGAAAAGGCTGGGGATGCTGGCATGTGTTTTTAATCCCAGTGCTGGAAAAGGAAAGAGACAGGCAGATTCCTAGGGAACTAGAGAGCTCTAGCTTGTAGTGAGAGAGGCTGTCTCAAATAAACAACACAGATCTGAGGAGTGATGCCCTATGTCACTCTACTGTCTCTATCCCCCATGCCTCTATACCTTCCACACACGTGCACCTGCGCCTAACCGAACACTCATGCCCATACATACAGAAATAGCTAATATTATACTAAATATTATTATTTTTAGTAACTTCTTGTGTATTTTATGAGAGGTTTGCTATTGACTTTCAGGAACAAAATCTACTTAATAGAGAAAAACAAAACGTGAATAATTTTAGTAAGATTAAGTTCTGTTGACGTAGGAGAGAGACAGACTAGCATTCACCTGTTATCTCATGTGTATGGGTGTGTGGTATGTACATGTATGTGTTCACATGTGTGGGTATGCGTATGTGTTTGTGGTGGGGCCACGTGCATATCTCTGTGAACTTGAGACTGACCTGAGAGGCTTCCTAGCTCTCTCTCCACCTTAGTCATTGCGGTAGGGCCTCTCAACTGAACCCAGAACTTGCCTGGAGAGCTAGTCTAGCCAGCCTAGTTGCTCCTTGGATTCCTCTGTCTTTTTTTGAATTACAGACCGTGGCCATCTCCCTATGGTATTTACAGGGGATATGTGGCAAGCCCTTCAATTGCTGAGCCATCCCTCCAGCCCCACTCTTCACCTTTCCTGTGTTCTGGGCCTTGCTCAGGTCGCCATGAATGTGAGGAAATGGTACTTAGTGAACTAGATAACACAAACTGCCCAATTCTACGAGGGTCACAGTGGCCTTGCTTCTGGACTTCCCTGGTCCATCACCAAGTTTCACACCTTGCCACTGATCGCTCTATTTGGACACTCCAGGTGATGCTCACTCTGCCCTGAATCACAGCAGTGCAGCTTCTGAGTCTGTGGCAGCGTCTAGGATTCTCCAGCTCTGCTAACTGAGTAGGTTTCTCCTCTGTGTCCTGTGCTATTCTGTGTTTCTCTGTTAGTCACCAATTATGCCCATGGTGGTCATCTTCTACAAGGCTACCTGCCATCTAGAATCTGCAGGACGTGAGCTGCTCTTTGCATTAGAGTATGTCTTGTACGTTGTAAACAATTGCTGGAAAGAAGGGGAAAATGGTCGTGCAAAAGAAAAGAACCTAATGCAAATGAGGGAATTATGAACCAAGGAGCAAGTAATGAGATAGGGAATAGCTCAGGCTGAAAGAACAGCGATTAGCAGGAATATTGAGGAGAACGCAGTGTGGTCTGCTTCACACTTAAAAAATTAATTTTTAGCATCCATCTTGAAGTTGTAGGAGACTTAATATAAATGTTGCAAAGTTATTGCATGGGAAGAAACTGTAAATTGAGCAAATCCACTCTTGATTTTAGGAATAACCAGCTTAAAATTTTTTTAAATATGATCTCAGTTTAATAGACTTGGGTGAGCTTTTAATTATTTATTTCTGAAATGAAACACAAAGCTGTGACCGGATTCATCATATTTGTCAGTAATTAGTATTTCTTATTGTCAACCAACCAATAAAACTTGTACACAAATTATTTAGGCTTATTTTTAAAACTAAAAAAACAAAAACTGTGTCATCTTTACGATAAGAGAGATGTAACCAAAAAACATGGAAGTAGATGCAAGGGCACCGACAATCACATCATTATCCCCCAAGGAAGAGTTTTCTCTTCTCCCTCTCCGATCTTCCAGGCAGGAGAGGTGGTTGCACCAAATGTTTGGGAGACAAGGTAGGGTCTCCCCAGAACAAGGTGTCTTGCCAGACTAAACAAACCAGTGAGCTCTTGGCTCAGCAAGAGGCTCTTCCTCAATAACTCAAGAGGGAGAGTGATAGAGGAAGGTACCCGACATCAACTTCTGTTCTCCATACTATGCTCTCACACATGAGGACATGGGCACACACGTGTAGACAGATGGGCAAACACAGATACACACACAAAACACACATGTATGCAAATATGAAAGCAGAAAACCTATACCAATTTTGAGTTTTTCTAAGGTCATTTTCTTTGATGCTTTCTTGGGAGAACTTCTTAAATATTCCAGATAGCTTCAGAGTTTGATAGACAAACCGAAGGCATGACCTCTTCCCCCTTAGCGTCCTACTCCGAATCATTCATTTCATAGATTTAAGTCCCAACTATCAGGAGGCAGGGGTAGAGAGAGATGTGTGACACACTCACTTTCACACCCAATCCCCACGGAGTACACCTTCTAAAGAAACCGAGTAACTATACTTTAATGCCTGCCTTGGCTACTTTTCTTTTGCCATGATAAGATACCATGATCAAGACAACTTATGGAAGAAGGGGTTTAATTGCCATATGGTTTCAGAGGGTTAGAGTCCATGATGGAAGAACAAAGGCATGGTGCCAGGAGCGGCTGAGAGCTCATAGCTTGATCCATAAATCGGAAGCAGAGAGAGACACTGGGAACGACACAAGCCTTTTGAAACCTCAAAGCACGGCCCCAGTGACACACCTCCTCCAACAAGGCCACACTCACTTATCTATCCAAAACAGTTCTACCAACTGGGGGATAAGTGTTCAAACATATGTACCTCGGGGACCATTCTCATTTGGGGTTCCTTATAAGGTGACAGGGATTGTTCTAACAGTGCTTCCTGTCTCACCCATCTCATGGGAACTATGCACAGTGCTTGGGTTGACTTGAAAGGACGACTAGCAGAAAGATCACAGAGAGGTGTGGAGAGAGGCACGAAGCCTGAAGCATGGGGCGGTGCAGATCTCAGACACAGCCCAGCACGGTCATGGCTTTATATCCGTGAGCAACCGTCAAACTCTTTCCCACATTGGTTGAGCTGTGTTAGAGTTCCAGCAGCATGGCGGTCAGATGACAGCCACATGACCCCGGCTTTGCTTGGGTCAGCATTTGCTGTGTGGATCCACCGTGTTAGGAAGATAGCGAGCGGTATCTCAGGTGATCACTGCCCTTGCCCAGTCATCCAGGTTACTGAGCACCATCTATGTGTTTATTTGCTGACATGAAGCTTGGGAATGGTCCCCTGACTGGACATCACCTGCTGATGGGTGGTGGCCTCCGGAGTCTACTGGTAAGCTCTTTATCAAGTCACATGAGTGATCCTGTGGTCACCTGGGATTCTGTTGCATACTCTAGAACATTTTCATTGTTCCTTCTAAGATGAAGATTAGTCAATTTGTGAATCTAGCCACATCTATCTTCTAGCCAAATGGGGAACTATGCAGCACCTAGTCATATGTGGTCTGCTAGTGGGTCTTACCTTTTGACAGGTGAGTCTTCTGTAGGTCCAGGTTCCCCACTCCTGACCCAAGCCCTGGCTAGTCTCATACCATCGTATTTTTTCCTCCCATATCACAGATCAGATGTGGTACCATCTAGACATCCCAAAATATTTAGGGCCTTGTGTGGACTGTTCTCTCTCCCAGGATGAGGAAGCAGGAAGCCCTGTCACTGTCACCGTGGTATATCTTCACCAGGGTTCTAGGCTGATACTGGGGAGTTGGGACAAAGGCAACCAGAGGAGATGTCAAAAAAACAGTCAAAGTCTTGTCTACTTGTAAATTCCTAACTGTATGTGACAAAGGGGGAATTTTGCATTTGATTTTGTATTAAGTGTGATATACATGGTTGTTCAATATGGAATCTTGATGCGAGCTTGAGAAATTCTTCTTTCAAACCTACCTCCAAACACCTGACCCAGTGCTCAGTAGTTGAAAGGACTCACCACACTTGAGTTTGAGGAGAGCAGCCAGGACTCAGTAGGATTAGTTCTAAAGCTACTGGAAAGGGTTGTAGGCAAAACAACGCCTGCCCGGTTCCAGTGCCTGCCTGGGTCCAGCACCTGCCTGAGTCCAGTGCCTGCCATGCATAAGTGGAAACTGCCTGACACATACATAGAATGGAAGAGCATATTCTTGCTCCCCAGAGCATCACGGTACCTCTCTGCTATAGACTTTCAGTGAGATGCCACAGGAAATGGAATGACGCATATCTCTGTCATCTCTATGATTGACTCCTTTAGTGGAAGGTTCCAGGCAACACACCCCATGTGTTCTGTCCTCTAGTTGCAGATGCCTTCAAGTGGATAAACATGGAGCCTGGAGTCCCTCAATTTCTGTCCTCTGAGCTTTTATCCATGGGGGTCATGGAACCTGGAGTCCCTCAATTTCTGTCCTCTGAGCTGTTATCCATGGGGGTCAAGGGACCTGGAGTTCCTCATTTTCTGTCCTCTGAGCTGTTATCCCTGGTGATCAAAGGACCTGGAGTCCCTCACTTTCTGTCCATTGAGATGTTATCCATGGGGGTCATGAAACCTGGAGTCCCTCACTTTCTGTCCTCTGAGCTTTTATCCCTGGGGGTCATGGGACCTGGAGTCCCTCACTTTCTGTCCTCTGAGCTGTTACCCATGGGGGTCATGGGACCTGGAGTCTCTCACTTTCTGTCCTCTGAGGTGTTATCTATGGGGGTCATGACCTGGAGTCCCCCACTTTCTGTCCTCTGAGGTGTTATCTATGGGGTCATGACCTGGAGTCCCCCACTTTCTGTCCTCTGAGCTGTTATCCATGTGCCTTCCACAGATCTTATCATGCATCCTCATCTTCTTTGATGCCCTAGATATCTGGCCTGAGAGCTCACCGCCTGCTGTAAATCCACAAAGGTCCATCCTTGGCTTTGTGTCCTTCATGACATAACCTATGCCAGCTAAAGGCTGACCCTTCTGTTAGGATGGGTAAGGAGGGGCATATTTGCCTTCCATTGTGGCAAGTAGTTCAGGATGGGTGTGTATTATATCTTCATCATGCCACAATATCTGACATGCCCCTGAATCCTGCAAGTCTCTGGACTGTTTTCTTGAAGCTCCTCTCTCACACATTCTGGCTCAGTCAGTCCCTAAAGGGTCTGTTTTGAATATAGTGTGTACTTCCTGTTTAAATTACATCTATCCAGATAGTCACACAGACAAGAAGAGTGTAAACCGTGGAAAGAGTAGAAGAATTTTCTAAAGACGTTGGAGGGTAAAGAGGAGCCAATCATTTTTAAAACAGGAATTCACAGGGTGGTATGCACGTAGGATGTGGGGAGCATGGAAGGGTCAAGGCTGATGTGCAGAGACTGGTGGGCATCTATGTTCTACTGTTCATCCATGTGAGAGTTGAGGGTCCATGAATGAGGTAGTGATGGGTGGATCCAGGAGATGGCAAGTACTATCCATTACCAGGAAATATAAGAGCCAGGAAGGGGAGAATTCTTCTAAAAAATTGATCATAGATATAGAGATGTGAGTAAGGTAAGTTACAGATGCTTTTCAGTTTCTAGCAAGGTCACACTCTGAGAATCCCATAAGAAGTAAAACACAGCAGTAGCATATATAGATATAATATGCTAAACTTCACAGCTTAGCATTGAAACCCTCTGGTGTCGCTCGTAAACAGAGAACTGGCTTGATGGAGGAAGATCATTGGTTAATTAAATAAAGAAGCTGCTTGCCCTGATAGGTTAGAACATAGGTGGGTGGAGTAAACAGAACAGAACTCTAGGAGGAAGAGGAAGTGAGCTCAGAGACTCGACAGCTCTCCTCTCGGGGGCAGAGACCTCAGAGAGAGACGATGCTCCACTCTTGCGGGCAGAGGCGAGAGCTCTGCTCTCTGAGGCACACACGATGAAGCTCCGACCCAGGATGGACGTAGGCTAGAATCTCCCTGGTAAGCCACCTTGTGGGCTACAGCAGATTATTAGAGATGGGCTAGTCCAGGTGCGAGAGTTAGCCTAGAAGAGGCTAGATAGAAATGGGCCAAGCAGTGATTAAAAGAATACAGTGTCCGTGTAATTATTTCAGGGCATAAGCTAGACAGGTGGCCTGGGGTGCTGGGGACGCAGTCCCGCCGCTCCTATTACTACACTGGCTGTGAGCCACAGCTTGCTGCCACTGTGAGCAACATGAGAGAGGGCGATGCCACATTTCCCATCTCAGGAAAACATTGATATTCAAAATTCCAAGTGCTGGGAGGGTGTGGTTGGGTACCATCTTACACCCCTATAGTCATAGGCTGGACAGACATACAGCAGGATTGTCTGGAACGGCATGAATATTTGCAAATGTGCAAACATAAAAAATCTTCAGAGTCGGGGGACAGTGTGGTCCGGTGGACTTAGGATGGTCTTGGGCAAGATGGTAGACAGTGCTGTGTATGAGTCTCACTAGGGGCTAAGAGGGACTTCTGCTGAAGGATCTGGGGACAGAGCTAGGGGATCAAGAAGATGGAGCTGGTGAGGGGGGAGGGGCGTCAGCACAGGGAGATTGCTGTCACCCTCCAGTGAAGAAGAATGCAAACCTGGGAGGATAAGGAAAGGAAGCAGCTGCCAGGGTCTGGGTGAAGCTGAAGTCATAAAGCCTAGCAGGGAGCAATGAGAATCCATGTTCACCAAAGGAGGACACAAGGTTCATGCTTACATCAGCCTTCTCTGTTGGGAAGGGAAATGGTCAATGAACTTGGAAAGCTGTATGAGGTTGGGACTCCAAACATGCGATGAGAGCGTGACATAAGAAAAGGCAGGATGAAGCAGAACAGAGGCTCCAGAAATAGTCCTGAGGATCCCTTTGCAGGGTAGAGGACTCCCTCTGGGCACTGCCTCTCAAAGGGTGGGGTTTTACTTAAACCAGCAGCATGTCTACTCTGCATACATCAGAAACAACGTCTCCTTGGTGTGAAACATGTCAGTAGAATCACCCTATGGCACGCGTGTGATAAAGTCACTAAGCCTTGGGAGAGCACACACCACTGGCATTTGTTCCTTTTGTTTTGTGTGCAGCATACCGGAGGATTAGAGAGCTGTGGCGTGATTTTGAAGCATTGCCTCCAACTCCAGCATCCTGATATGTGAGGAAATTAATAGGGTCGTTTTGACATCCCAAATGTGCTATTTATTTTTAATTAATAACTTTATTTTTAGAGCAGTTTTAGGTTTCAAGAAAAATTGACTAGACAGTGGAGTTGTCACTTATCCCCCATTCCATCCCATAGTTCCCACTGTTATTAGCATGAATTAGTGTGGTACATTATTCCAGCTGAGAAACTAACATGGGGATATTATTAAGTCTGTAGCTTGCACTAGAGTTTAATCCCTGTGTTTCAGTGTCTATAGCTTTTGGCATATGTCGCGTGTCTGACGTTATAATATTGCTCAGAATGATTCCGCTGCCCTAAAGCCCCACCACGCTCCAACCAATCATCCCTCCTGACTCTACTCCTTGACAATCGCTGATCCTTTTACTGTCCCCAGTTTTGTCTTTTACAGAATGTCATGGAGTTGGCAACATACGTACAACCTAGAGTCCGTCCAGAACTTTTCTTTTACCAGCGTACTCATAATGTTCTCCCATGCCTGTCCTATTTAGCTTTAACCGTCGCCCGAGAAGGGAATCCCAATGGAGGAATTATCCAGATGAGATTGTCCTGTGGGCATGTCTGTGGAAGATTGTCTTGATTGTTCGTTCTTGTAGGAGGGCCCAGCCCAGTGTGGGCAGCAGCATTTCCTAGAGCAGGTGATCCTGAGCTGTTTAAAAGGAGTTACCAGATCACGGGTCTGTGAGAGAGCCAGCAAGCAGCCTCACTCTGTATTTTCTGCTTCAAATTCCTGCTGGGGTTCCTGCTCCGACTTCCCTCAGTGATGGACTGTAACTTGTAAGCTGAAACATTCCCAACTGTCCCTTAGTTGCTTTTAGTCAGAATGTTTCTCAAAACAATAGAATGCAATCACAGCGTGTCTGTCCCTTGACTTAATAGCCCGTATCTCTCTGGCACCGAATAACACTGTTGTCAGCTTTGACCGTTGTTTATCCATCTCTTCACTTACAGAAGGGTGTTTTGGGTGCTGCCAAGGCTGGTGACTATGAGTGAAGCAGCTACAAACACGCATATGCGTTTGGGTGGGTCTAGGTTTTCAGTTCTCTTGGGAAAATACCAGGGAAGCTGGTTTCCGGATCACGCGGTGGGGACGCACGTACTAGGATGACACCAAGCCAGCTCTCCCACCGTGGCTGTAACGTCGTGCGTTCCCAGCGTGAGGGGGAGCTGTTGGCTGTTCCGTGCTTGAGCCGGCATTCTGTGTCTGAGCCATTCTTATGGGTGTTCTGAGGCAGCTCACTGCTGCTCTGATCTGAAAATCCCCAAACATGCGGTCTATGTACGCAGTTATTCGCCATCTGTGCGTTTTCTTGAGTCAGATGTCTGTTTAGGCTTGGGGGATACTTTTTTTTTATTAGATTGGTATGCATTCTGGTTGTCGAGTTGTAAGTGTTATTTATATATTTTAGATAATAGTACGTTATCATCTATATTTTCGCCAAGATTTTCTCCCTATGATGGTTAGGTTTTGCTGCTTAATACAGAATTAAGGATGTAAGACAAGGGACCCTCAGCTGAGGAACTGCCTTCATCAGATTGGCCTGTGGGGCATTTTCTTGACTCCTAATTGATGCAGGAAGGCCCAGTGAATGATGGGCAATACCAATACTTCTGGGCAGGTGGGCCTGGCTATATAAGAAGGGTAACCAAGCAAGCCAGAGGGAGAAAACCAGTAACCACCACCCTCTCATAGTCTCTACTTCAGCTGCTGGCTCCAGGTGACTGCTTTTAGTTACTGCCCTGGCTTCTTTGGATGATGGGCTCTGACCTGTAAGCCAAATAAGCCATTTCTACCCCTAAGCTGCTTGGCGAGTATATTCTCACAGCACCAGAGTAGACATTCCCCAAGTGTAGCCTATCTCTCCATATTTTTTATTGTTAGCAATATTTTTTTTCAGGGCAAAAGTTTTAATTTTAATGAAACTCAATTTATTTTATGTTCTTCTATAGATCCCATGGATCATACTTTGAAGTCATCCCTACATCTAAAAGAATTCGTTTTTTTAAGTAGTTTGGTTTGAAAAGTGTCTTATTCAGGCTGTTGTCTTAATGTGTGCTTCATCTGACAAAACTGTAGTTCAGTGATTGTGCATATGATTTTTGAAAGTGAGAAGGTTGATCCTTGTTATGTATATTTGCTCTTGTTTGTGGTTTGGCTAGGTTCATGTTGCATTATTTTTCTGATAATGGCATTCATGATTTTGTTGCCTATAATGTTTTATGTCTGATGACGTTGATCATCGTGCTGACTGACCAGTCGGTGATATCCTGCTTGGTTATGATGATCTCATGACTGATGGCATTGCTGTTTTGATGACTGAGACATTCATGCCATTGTCAGTGGCTTTTAATGCTAATGCGATTGGTGGTGATGATGTTGGCTTTGTTAACATTGGTGGTGATAATATTGGGGTAAACGTCTTGGGAATAATAATATTGAGAGTAATGATGGTGCCGGTGATGTTGGCAATGACGACATTGGTGATGACGACACTGGCAGTGATGATGTTGCTGCCTTTGCTGCTATTGATGGGGTGACAATGTTGATGATGTTGATGATGATGCTGATGTTGCTGGTGGCAATGTTGTTGTTGATGATGATGATGTTGCTGTTGACAATGTTGATGATGATGATGATGCTGATGTTGCTGTGACGATGTTCTTGTTGATGAAGATGATGACGTTGCTGGTGGCAATGTTGATGATGTTGCTGGTGGCAATGGTGATGGTGTTGTATGTTGCTGATTGTCTTAATTTCTTTTCCTATTGCTGCGATAAAGTACCTGAGAAGAATAACTGCTTCTGAGAAGAGAAACTGCTGCTGGGCATGGTGGTACATGCCTTTAATCCCAGCACTAGGGAGGCAGAATCAGGCAGCTCTCTAGATCAAGGTCAACTTGGTCTACATACTAAGTTCCATCACAACCAGAGCTAGACAAAGAAATCCTGTCTCAAAACACACACACACAGAGAGAGAGAGAGAGAGAGAGAGAGAGAGAGAGAGAGAGAGAGAGAGGGGTGAGACAGACTATTTGGCCCATGGTTAAAGGTACAGTCCTTCATGATGAGGAAGACATGTCTAAAGGAACTTGAAGCAGCTGGGCATATTGCATCCACTGTCAAGAAGCAGAAGAAAGAAATTGTTTGTGCTCAGTTCTCTTTATCATTTATACACTCTAGAATCTCCTGCCCAGCAAGCTATATTACTCACAACAGACAGGCTTATCCCACTAGCTCCTTTAACTTAATTTAACCTGTTTCTATTCATCTATGTTTTGCCTCAGGGCTCTGTACCTTTCTTTCATTCTGTATGCCCTACTCTCCTGCTTCCTCCCTATCTACCTGGCCAGCCACTGGCAATCTCTGGCATCTCTTTTCTTTCTTACCTTGAGCCTAAATTCCTCCTCCTACTGACTCTCCCTGCCCAGGAGTCCCACTATACTGCATCCCTTGCTGTTGGCCATTGAACTTCTTGTTAGACCAATCAGATGCATTAGGCAGGTAAGGTAAAACAGCAACAAATCCTTACACAATTAAACAAATGCAACATACCTTTACATAGTTACACAAATATTCCACAACATAAACAAATGCAACACATCTTTACATAGTTAAATATTATATAACAGACAGGTTCTCCACCTCAATTAACTTAATAAAAGTAACCCCAACAAGTATACCCATAGGTTGATCTCCCAGGTGATTCTAGATCTTATCTAGTTCACAACTGAGATTAGCCATCAACCCTGGTTTCTTTTTAGATCATATAAATCTTTCCAGCAAAATCAAAAGAAGGAAATGGAAAAAGCACACACACCACCACCACCACTACCATCACTACCAAAACCAAAATAACAGGAATTAGCCAATCATTGGTCATTCATCTCCCCCAATATCAATGGACTCAATTCCCCAATAAAAAGAGACTAAAATAATAAATATGAAAGCAAAATCCAGCCTTCTGCTACATACAAGAAACATACCCCAACATCAAAGACAAACATTACCTTAGTGTAAAGGGTTGGAAAGAGATTTCACAAGCAAGTGGACCTAAGAAGCAAGCTGTTGTAGCTATTCTAATGTCTAACAAAATAGACTTCAAGCCAAGATTAATCAAAAGAGACAGGGAAAGACACTTCATAGTCATCAAAATAAAAATCCACCAAGATTATGTTGGTGTTGCAAATGTAAGGGCAGCCACATTTGTAAAAGAAGCAATACTAAATCTTAAATTATACATCTACCCTGACATATTGAGAATGGGAGACTTCAATTCCTCACTATCACCAATAGACAGGTCATTTAGATAAAAACTAAACAGAAAAATACTGAAATTAGCAGACATAAACCAAATGGACCTAAGATATCTACAGAACGTTTCACCCAAACACTCACACACACAAAAACTCTTCTTTTCAGCATCTCACAGAACTTTCTCCAAAACTGACTACATATTTAGTCACAATGCAAGTCTCAATAGATACAAGAAAACTGAAATAACCCCCTGTATGCTATTAGACAATCATGAATTAAAACTGAATTTCAACAGCAGAAAGCCTACAAACTAATGGAAACTGAATAACTCTCTACTGAATGCTGGGTCAAGGCAGAAATAAAGAAAAATTAAAGACCCCTTAGAATTTAATGAAAATGAAAATACAACATACCCAAACTTATGGGACACAATGAAAGCAGTGCTAAGAGGGTAGTTCATAGCACTAAGTGTCCACATAAAAGAACTGGAGAAATCTTACACTAATGACTTAACAGTATAGCCAAAATCTCTAGAATAAGAAGCAAAACACACCAAAGAGGAGTAGATGGCAGGTGGGTGGTCTTTGGACTTCCCACACGTCAGGGAACCCTGATTGCTCTTCGAGCTGATGAGGGAGGGGGACTTGATTGGGGGAGGGGGAGGGGGAGGGAAATGGGAGGCGGTGGTGGGGAGGAGGCAGAAATCTTTAATAAATAAATAAATACATTTAAAACAAAACACTTACAGATTAACACTGATATTACGTTTCAAAGCATGAATTTTAAGGAGGGAGAAAAATATACTGAGACTATAGAAGTTGTACAAAGAAGAAGTAATAAAAAAATTTCCCAGTTGAAGCATAAAAAAATAAATAAAATAAAATACTAAAAAAAATAAAAATAAAATAAAATAGAAACAAAGATCAACTCAAAGAATCAGTAAAACAAAGACTTGGTTCTTTGAGAAAATCAACAAGATAGATAAACCCTTATCCAAACTAACTAAAAAACACAGAGAGAATATCCAAATTAACAAAATCAGAAACAAAAAGTGGGGCATAATAACAGACACCAAGAAAACCCAAAGGTTCAATAGGTATTACTTTAAAAACCTGTATTCCACAAAAATTTAAAATTTAAAAGAAAAAAATGTTCTCAATAGATACCACTTACCAAATCAAAATCAGATAAAAACTTCAATATACCTATATATAGCCTATAAAGAAAAAGAAGTAATCATTAAAAGTCCTCCAACCAAAAAGATGTCTAGAACCATCTGTTCTAGTGCAGAACTCTACCACATTTTCAAAGAAGAATTAACATCAATACTTCTCAAATTATTCTATAAAATAGAAACAGAAGAAATATTAACAACTTCATTTTATAAGGCCACAGTCACTGTGATACACAAACCACACAAAGGTGCAACAAAGAAAATTACAGACCAATTTTACTTATGAACATAGATGCAAAAATACTTACCAAATTATTTGCCCAAGAACATATAATAAAGATTATCCACCATGATCAAGTAGGTTCCATTCCAGAGATACAGGGATGGTCCAACATATGAAAATCAGTCAATGTAGTCCACCACATAAACAGACTGAGGGAAAAAACACATGATCATCTCATTAAATGCCAAAAAAAAGCCAAAATTCAACACCACTTCATGATAAATGTCTTGGAAAGATCAGATATATGAGAGAAAACCTAAACATAATAAAAGCAGTTTACAGCAAGTCTATAGCCAATATCAAATTATATGGAGAAAAACACAAAGTTCCAATAAAATTAGGAACAAGACAAGGTTGTCCACTCTCTCTATGTCTATTCCATATAGTGCTTAAATTTTTAGCTAGAGCAAACAGATCTGTATCTATCTCCCTTCACCAAACTAAAGTCCAAAGGGATCAAAGACCTCAACATAAAATCTGACACAAACACCGAACCTCGGAAGAGAAAGTGGGAAATAACATGGAATGCATTGACACAGGCAACAACTTCCTGAATAGAACACCGATAGCACAGGTTCTAAGAGCAACAATTAATAAATGGAACCAAATGAAACTAAAAAAAAAAAAAACAAACTTTTATAAGTCAAAGACATTGTCAATAGGATGAAATAACAAACTACAGAATGGGAATTTCACCAGTTCCATGTGTGACCGAAGATTAATATCCAAAATATTAAAAGAACTCAAGAAACTAGACATCAAAAAATCAAATATTACAATTTAAAAATGGGGTACAGATCTAAACAGAGAATTCTTTGTAAATGAAACTCAAATGACTGAGAAATACTTAAAGACATGGTAACATCCTTAGCCATCAGGGAAATGTAAATCAAAACTACTCTGAAATTCCTTACATCTTTCAGAATGGCTAAGATTAATAACACAAGTGACAGCTCATGTTATTGAGGATGTGGAGCAAGGGGAACACTCCTCCACTACTGATGGGAGTGCAACCTTGTATAGCCACTATGGAAATCAATATGGTTGTTCCTCAGAAAATTAGCAGTCTATCTACCTCAAGACCCAGCTACACCACACTTGGGCATACACCCAAAGGATACTCAATTGTACCACAAGGACACTTGCGTAACCATGTTCATAGCATCTTTATTCATAATAGCCAAAACCTAAAGTAAACATAGCCAGAATATCTCTTAACCAAAGACTAGATAAAGAAAATGTGGTACAATTTCTCAATGGAGTATTATTCAACTGTTAAAAAATGATATCACAAAATTTGCAGGTAAATTATAATGATTAGAAAAGATCATGCTCAATGGTGTAACCCAGATGCAGAAAGAGAAATATGGTATGTACTCACTTTATAAGTGGATATTAGTTATAAATAAAGGGTAAACATGCTATAATCCACAGACCCAGATAGACTAGGTAACAAGGAGGACTAGAGGGGACATATGAATATTCCCAGGAAAGGAAAATAGAATATATTTTGCAGGTGGATTGGGGGTGGGTGAAGATGGGCACAAGAGGGATCAAGTGGGGGCATGAAGAGAGATAGCTTGGAGAGATGATTAGAATCAGAAGGCATTTGGGAGGCAATGTGGAAACCTGGCACCGTATAAACTTCCTAGAGCTTATGAAGGTGACCTAGTGAGGACTCCAAGTAATGGAATGGTCTTCTGTAGTCAGGCAAGTTTTCCAATGGTGGGACTAGAACACCAACACAGCCACAAAACCTTCAATGCACAACCTGTTCTGTTAGTAAGATGTGCAGGATCAATGGTGGCTCAGGGCTTGTGGGAGTAGCCAACTAATATTGAAGGCCACACCAGGGGAGGGAGCCCATGTCTGACACTGTCTGGATGGTCAGGACCCAGGAGCTGGATTTCCCAGAGACTTAGGGTAGAACAAAACATGACTGGCAGAAAAAAAGAATGAAATGATTCCGAATGATTCTCTTCTATACTCATAAATTGATACCTAGCCCAGTTCCCTTCAGAGAGGCTTCCTCTGGCCACTGATGAGAGCAGATTCAGAGACCCACAGCCAAACATCATGGAAAGCTCAGGAAACCCCTTATAAAAGACGAGGATGGATTATAGAAGCCAAAGCGGTCAACGATACCAGGAGAACATGGCCCACAGGATCAACTAAGCAGAGCTCATAGGGGCTTATAGAGACTTAAACAGCGATCATGGAGTCTGCATAGGCTTGGGGTAGGTTCTCCACATATATGTTGTGGTAGTTTAGCTTGGGGTTTTTGTGGGACTCCTAACAGTGAGAAAGGGGGTGTCTCTGACTCTTTTGCCTGATCTTAGGACCCTTTTCCACCTATTATGTTGCCTTGTCCAACCTTGATATGAGGGTTTGTGCTTAGTCTTATTGCATCTTGTTATGCCATATTCAGTTGACAGCTTTGGGAGGTCTCCTCTTTTCTGAAGAGAAACAGAAGAGCAGTAGATCTGGGGGAGATGGTAGCATGGAGGAGGGGACATGACTGGGAGGAGTGGAGAGAGGGGAGGCTGCTACGGGATGTATTGTATGAGAAAAGAATAAAGGAAAAGAAAAAAAGGAAGTTTTGAAAAAAATGAATTTTCCTATATGAGTCATAATAAATACTTTTGTTATAAGAAAGATAAATCAACTTCTATTTGAGAACTTAAAATAAAAGAATGTATTTTGTCGAGACATCTATAAGCAGTGTTTCCATCTACTCTTTTCATGACACATATTTCAGTGGAGAAAAATGTAAGTTAGAATAATTTTATCCTTTTATGAGAAAAGTCCTTTTGCCATATTTTAAGTTATTTTTTAACATTAACAATTTAATGGAAGCTGAACATAATGGCTTATAACTTTAATCCTATAATCCCAGCATTTGGGAGGCAGAAGCAGGTGAATCTAAGTTCAAGGCCAGCATGGTCTACAGAGTGAGTTTCAGGACAGCCAGGACTACACAGAAACCCTGTCTCAAAAAAACAAACAAATAAGCAAACAAAGCAAAGAAAAGTTGATGTAGTTGTATCTCTGTCCGTAAGTGTCTTAATGATTTTACTCTGACTGGTGGCCTTGTGTGTTTCTCAAATCAATGAATTTCTCAGAGTTATTATGTTATTTAACTTCTTGTATGTGTCTGGAATAGTCATTCTGTGATTGGATATAGAAATAATTCAATATATGTGGTCAATAACATGTTATTTATAATAGGAAAACAGCATACAAAAAAGAGATTAGCCATTTCACAGATAATGGTGATATGGGAATGATATTAATTCTTATATCATTGACTATGTCATTGATGTGCTGACATGACGCACTGGTGATGATGGTGGTTGGTGGCTGTTGACAAGGGCGCAGATGCTTAAAACTGTTTTTGTTGATGCTGGTGTTTCTAATAAAGAGTTTAGTTGTTGATGTTCCTGTGTTATATGGTGGTGATGGAATTTTTGGTAGTTATGATGGTGATGTTGCTGCTGTTAATTTAGTTGATGCTGATGGTGTCAAGTGGATCTTTCACCTTTGCCAACCAGTCCTTTAAATCCTGTGAACTAAAAGGAAATAATTTGAATAAAAAAGGTTGAGTTTTCTGCCTTATCTCAGTTCATTGGTTTGGGACATTGTCAATAATACATCATCAATAGAGTCATTATGAAAACTGATGTTTCTTTGTTTTGATTCTAAATCTGAGCTTCATTTACTTTTCCTTTTATTATATGTTTAGTGCTGACAGCCCTTGTCCTGTTTGGATACCCTGACAACACTTGGGCTTGGCACATGTGAGTTTGCCTGGCTCTTTTCTTGGGTTTCATTTTCAACCTTATAAGACTTGCAAGATATCAAATCTTATTTGGTGTTTCCTGAGGAGACATGTAAAAGCCATTTACCCCACCTCCTCTCTCCGCCTTCTCTCCCGTTTCCCTCCTGCTGTTAGGAATCCTGCAGTTTCCTGTTGACTTGTCTGTATTCCTCTGTTCACCATGAACACTAAGAGGGCAAATGTTGGGGAATATTATTTTCAGGTGTGTGACTTTTGTTTATGCTGCATTTGTTTAACTCTATGAGGTGTGTGACTGTGCCTGTCTAAAATATCTGACGGTCCTAATAAAGAGATGAACGGCCTACAGCAAGGCAGGAGCAAGCATAGGCGGGGCTGGTGGGCAGAGAGAATAAAGAGAAGGAGAAATCTGAGAGGAGGAGAACAATGAGCAATGAGAGAACAAGGAGAGGAGGACCTCAGGGGCCAGCCATCCAGCTACACAGCAAGCTGTGGAGAAAGAAGCAAAGGAAGGTAGACAGAAATAGAGAAAGATAAAAGCCCAGAGGCAAAAGATAGCTAGAATAATTTCAGTTAAGAAAAGCTGGCAAAAAAAAAAAAAATAAGCCAAGCTAAGAATGGGCATTCATAACTAAGAATAAGCCTCTGTGTGAGGTTTATTTGGGAACCAGTGGCTTCCCCCAAAAGCCAGAAGAGTAAAACATTGCACAACAGGCAGGTGTGTCTCTGTTCAGAGCGGCCGGCTGGCTGGCTGGCCTGGGGATCTGGGGATAAACACTCCATCAGAATCCTTTGCTGATTCCCAGACGCACTGGTGGTACAGGTTGCTTCTGAATTCCATCTTGAAGATTTTAACACAACTGATACTGTTTGATCCACCCACTTGACTGTACTGTGAACTTTGAGCCAGGGTAGGCATATGAACCTCGTCAGTTCTATGTGAAGGAAAAGAAGGCTCAGAGCGGCTTCTCTTGGTGTGGGATAATTTTTTTTGAGACTCTGCTGCTTCTATTAAAACTAGTGTGAATTTAAGAAGACAGAAAGAAAGAAATCAAAGAAAATATTCACCACCGTTTCCTGAAATATGTCCATAGCAAAGACCAGTGTTTCTATCACCAGGAGAAGCTTTTAAAAATTCTTGAATTCATGTCTTGTGGATGGATTTTTCAACATATCATGTTTTATAAAGGTTCTGATATGCTCACAATAGGGAAACAAACAAACAAACAGAAAAGAAGCGCTCAACTTTGTTCAAACCAGGCTCACACAAGTTCATCGTTCTACATTCTGCTTTAAAAAAAATCCCCTGAACCCAATGCTCCAAAGATGTGCCCTTAAGAAAATATGGTGTCTTAGATCTTTTTGGAGAGGAAACAGAAGCCAGTAGTTTCTCGGCTTAGTCTCGATGAAAAGAAATTACATTAGTTATTTGACACTGATAGCAAGACTCTCCTATAATTTTGTTGGTTATAACTCATAGCACAGAGATCTTCTCTATTAATATATTAAGCAAAAGAAAGCACTTTTGTGTAAGTATAAGATAAATCATTGTTTCTTATAATTTATCCTGATTCGGAGTACGTTTGGGGGTTGTTTTTAATTAGCTGCAGCCTTAACCAGGACTCTTTCCCAGGCGGCAAGTCAGAATTCTTTCCATGTCATCATCAAAAAGGTCTCACCAGCGGACATCGCATTTGTCTCGCTTTTTAAGTACAAGAAACTCATCCTTTTTCGATATTTAGTTTTTGATTTTGTGTTGGGAGGCGTTGCACATGTGGGTGAAGACACCGTAGTGTCCTGAAGAGCACACTGAGTCTCCAGGAGTTACAGGCAGTCATGAGCCTCCTCTTAATATCAATACTGAGAACTAAACTCCGGTAACTAGGGGAGACCAGCAAGCAGCAATCAACCGTTGGCTCATCTCTCCCACTCCTTGTCTTTTTCTTTTCATGTTCATAGTACAAGACAATATGAAATTCAGCTGTTTATTTGCAATTTCTGAGCCCACTTGCCACAGAGTAATCTCCTATGAGCAGTGCGACCCCTTTGCTGTACCCAGCCTGTGGAAAGGGGCCCCTATGGTGACAGGTTCTGACATCAGGTCACCCCACAGCACATAAGAACAGTCTCACCATCTCAATCTGGGCAGAGCCTGAGGAAATCAAAGCCTGTACATTATCGGCACCACAGTGTGTCTGTGTCACTGATGTTCAGCCCACTGAGACTGGTGCCCGCGCTGCCAAGAAGTGTTTAAGGGACACACAAAATAACACATTAATCAATGACCACTTTTAACAGGTATGTGTACACGTCCTGTGTTGATGAATTTTGGTATTTGAGTTTATCGTACATCACCCCAACAACCACAATCTATGTCATATCTGTACCGAAGTTATTAGCTATGAATGGGTCATCTAGGGGATTTAGGGTCCCCAAAAAAGTGGGCTTCAGAAATAGTGCCTGCTCCAAGTATGTTCACTCAGGTAGCATTTAACTATACAAGCAGATATATCTAATCTGGGATCCCTGTATAAATGAAAGGTTTTATTTAAAAAAAAAATTAAATTATTTTGGTGTAGTCAGTTCAAAACACATCAATCAGATTGTTCATCTTGTGCACACTGTTAATCAGTCAGAGATGGCAATGATTAAGGAGAAGTCCCCTCACATTTAGAAAGGGGAACATCTACCTAGGCATAAGAAGGTCGTGAAATTATGTGTCTCTGTGACAGGGGCTTTGGCATGAGTACACCCGTGTGAATGGGGTCTGTAAGGATGCGTGTTTGCAGCATGTATGAGTGTGTGCTTATAAGGTATGAGTGTGGGTGTGTTTAAGGAGGGTCCTGAGGTGTGTGGGGGTAGTGCATGTATTGAATGTATTTATGACTGTATGGACAGGGTATTCAGATGGGTTGTATGTGGG
>NC_022029.1:25710671-25711193 GCF_000317375.1 Microtus ochrogaster
ATTGAATGAGAATGGCCCATAGGCTCGCATGTTTGAAGACTTTGTGTCCAGCTGTTCTAACTGTTAGGGAAGGACAAGGGAATGTGGCCTTATGAAAGGAGTATGTCACTTGGGACCAGCTTTGAGGTTTCGGAACTCACACCATTCCAAGTGTCTCTCTCTTCTCTCTCAGTCCCTAACTTGCAGATCAAGATATGAGCTCTCAGTCACTCCTGCCGCTATGCCTTTGCTCCACCACCATAGACTCTAAGCTTTTGAAGTCATAAGACAGATGTTTCCTAAAAGAAAATAACTAAGGTATGGGGTTTGTCTATGGGGAGGGAGTGTGGGTGTGGGGTGTGGAGTATATGTGTATAGGATTATATTAGGGGATACGGCGTGAGGGATGTGCATGTGGAGTGTGTATAGGGATATGCCTGAGAGATAGATGTATGGGTGTGGAGTGTGGACAGATGTGTGGGTGTGGAGTGTGTACAGATGTGTGGGTGTGGAGTGTGTACAGGTGTGGGGTGAGTGTGGAGT
>NC_022029.1:25712191-25720645 GCF_000317375.1 Microtus ochrogaster
GTGTGGAGTGTGTACAGGTGTGGAGTGTGTACAGGTGTGGAGTGGGTGTGGAGTGTGTACAGGTGTGGTGTTATTGTGGAGTGTGTACAGGTGTGGTGTGATTGTGGAGTGTGTACAGGTGTGGGGTGGGTGTGGAGTGTGTGTGTGATGTGTTTATAGGCATGTGGGTGTGGTGTGCATATGAGGTATACATTAGTCTCTGACTTATAGTCAGAGTATACTCTGTATGCACTACTCCCCATGGCTCTGCATCCACTTCCTCTTCTCTGAGAGTCGGGATCTGGAGAAACAATTGGAATAGATAAGAGAATCAGGAAGATCAGAGAATGAAGGAAGGATGAGTGCCATTTCAGAGACAGAGTGTGAGAAATCTTAGAAAAGCAGATGCTGGAAAACATTTCAAGGATTTTGGACACTTACAAGGTCTCATTGTTCACGCATGATGAAACCATGAGGCGTGTGGCTATGCACCTGTAACCTGGACTCAAAGGCAGGGCTAGAGAGACTTCTGTAGAAGTTAGGAGTTCTTCGCCAAGACTCTGCAGTCCCAGAAAATAGACATGGTGACTGGGCAGAGCGGGGCAACCGCAAGCAAGACAAAGAATAATCGCAGCTATGTTGAAGATGAGCCCTTGTGTGTATGTGTCTCATCTCCTGTTTAAATTAGGATATTGGGAAGCTTTTGTTTTTAATCTATCCTAAATGCTGTTCCAAAATAACATTTCCAGCTAGAAAATAGAGCTTTTTCCTTGAGTTATTAGGATCCTTAAATATTTAGACATTATGCTCCTTTGGGAAAAATTTGGGTCAGCTAAAGCACTCATGCCATGCTGCTAAGACATAGGCAACTTTGAAAACCAGTTCATCATTGCTTAGATGTGTGCACCACAACCCACAGCTTTGCTTTTCCATGTAGCTCCAATCAGAACGCCCTGGAAGACATCCACAGGAAAGGTCACAGCTCTGGTATTTGTAAACTCAAATAGGACATTGAAGTGACCAGTTTTGCTCTGTGTGTATGCTTCTTCATGACACAATGCCTCATTCTAGACTCCAATGCAATGGGGTCATCAGGGTGTGAACTGGGATCAATAGATTATGGGACAAAGTGAACCCTCTGCTCTGAATATGCTGACTGTATCGGGTATTTGTAATAGTGATGCAGACAGCTGTGAGCATATCCTCACAGAACAAAAGGAACCAAGACAGTCAACTAAATGGCAATCCAGTGTCTCATTCCTGTCAGGAGATGAGGCCAGATTGAGGTATAGAGTCAGGGTTTGGAGGACAGTGGACAAGCCAGCAGTGTGCTTGGCTAGATTAACTGTGGCTTCCGAGGCTCTTGCTCTTGGGTGTGGAAGACTGTACATTTCTCACTGTGGTCTCATTACCCTGCCCATCATGCGTCTTCTGAAGGTTGTGTGGAGCATGGACAATGACAGTTTCTTTTTTTTTATCTGATGGCATTTCATGATTCTTTCTCAGGGTGCCTTTCTGGTGTATATTACTGTGCTGTATATCCTGTAACACGATAAGCTCATAACCTGAGCCACTGCTCACATCTGCCTGTTATCTTTTACAATCTGTTTCTTTCCAGGCCCCTGATAGATCTGTTGGGGAATATTACTTTAAGGTGTGTTGCTTTTGTTTATGCTGCATGTTTAACTATGTGAAGCTGTGATTCTTTGCTTGTCTGAAACACCTGATGGGCTAATAAAGAGCTGAACAGCCAATAGCGAGGCAGGAGCAAGCATAGGTGGGGCCGTCAGGCAGAGAGTATAAACAGGAGGAATGGGAAAGAAGGGTAGCAAGAGAACAGAGAGGAGGATACCAGGGACCAGCTACCCAGTCACCCAGCTACTCAAGGAGTAAGAGTGAAAGTAAGATATACAGAAGAAAGGGGAAAAAATCCAGAGGAAAAAGGTAGTCATGTTAATTTAAGAAAGGATGGCAAGAAACAAACCAAGCTAAGGCCAGACATTCCCAAATAAGAATAAGCCTCTATGTGTGATTTATTTGGGAGCTGGGTGGTGACACCCCCCAAGGAGCTGAAAGAATAAAACATTACACAACATAGGTCATTCCCACCGTGCCCAGGGACACAGACCGCCTCCATTTACTAAGATGAAAAGCAAGGCATGTGATGTGCAGTCAAGCATCATTCAGAGCAGGTCAGGCTCCTCGTCTCCCCAGAAGGCTACTCCCATGGACTCCTGTGATGCAGCTGCACCCATTTCTTCCTGTCCCCACAGCCCACAGCACTCATGCACACATCACGTTGGGCTCATTCTTCCTCTTCCTCTGCCAGCTACTGTTAGCTCTGATAGATGTGGGAGGCAAGGCCACTTGCCCACACAATTTCATGTCCTCCCCGGCTCCATTTGCAGTTGTTCTGAGAAAACTGCTCCACCAGACCAAGGCCATCCTGTTCACAAGGTCTCTTGAATCTTTTTTTTTTTTGTTGTTGTTGTTGTTTTTTGTTTTTTTGTTTTTCGAGACAGGGTTTCTCTGTGGTTTTGGAGCCTGTCGTGGATCTAGCTCTGTAGACCAGGCTGGTCTCGAACTCACAGAGATCCGCCTGCCTCTGCCTCCCGAGTGCTGGGATTAAAGGCATGTGCCACCACCGCCCGGCAGGTCTCTTGAATCTTACAGGAAGCAGGTTGTGTTCATTTGGGATCGTGAGACTCCATACACTGTCTCTACCAGTTGCCAGGCAGGAATTGCTTTTCTGAAGGTGATAATTCTCTGCTGCAGGAGAAATGGCCGTGCACCAGACTCCAGTATTTTGTTGTGACATGCCTGTGGTGTCAGCAACGAAGCCCACAGGAGAAGAGCTTCAAGTTCCCAGCTTGATTGCTAATCTCTTGACTTTATCTTCTGAAGGAGCTGGTGATTCAAATCTTGAGTACATGACAGCCTAGAGCTTCGGCAGCTCCATTCCTGCTTAGTGTCCTCTCAGAGCTAGAATCCTTTCGTATTTCTGGGTAGAATGGCCGGGATGGTGTAATGTACAGTCCGTTGGTGAATTGTCACGTGCTGTTTGAGCTCAAAGTTAATTTACTATATGCTTAACAGACTCACACAATCAAAATGGGAAGTGTGGCTAGGATTAGACCATCCAGACTGGAGAGCAGTGATACTCTCAAGTACAGGGCAAGCATTTCCCAAGCATGGCACTCTACTGAGTGCTGTGTGCAACAGACTCTGACTTTGCAGAGACTGTATAGACTATGTTCTGGAAATGGGTGGCAACTGCATCATTGCTACAGTGGGTAGTGCCGTAGAGAGTTGATACAATGTCAACAATCCAGGTCTCGTCACATCATACCCTGGGGGAAGGCAGAAAACACAATGTAGCTCAAGATCAACTTAAATGCCTGCTATGATCCACCCCCTTTGGAAACATTCTTTCTTACCACTGTGGTTTAAATGCCAGTTTCCACGCAACACCACCATTGCTGTGGCAGTTTCCAGAGCAAGGTAGGTGAGCGGTGATTCGGTAATGTGTGTTCTGTCTTCTTGGGTGGGATAGGAAAGCTTATCTCTCTCAGGACATTCTGCTCATCACCTAATAACACCTGCGAAGTGCTGACCCCAAGTCCTGAACTCAGAACTGTGGACAAATGCATTTCTGTCTATCATGTTTTGCTGCCTTGGGTGTTTTATCATAGGGGAATGAAGCAGAATAATGTGTTAATCTACTTCCTGATAGAGTTGATGCCACAAGAATGAGCCAAAGGCATTTTTTTATTTTACTTTTTCTTAATTTTTACATTTATTTTATGGGTATGTTTTTCTCGCACATTTTTTATTTTACTTTTTCTTAATTTTTACATTTATTTTATGGGTATGTTTTTCTCGCACGTATGTCTGTGCACCATGAGCATGCAGTACCTATGGTAGCCAGAAGATGGCATTCAATCCCCTAGAAATGAAGTTACATTTTGAGCCACTGCTGTGTGTGTGGGTGCTGGGAATTAAGCTCAGATCCTCTGCCAAAGCAGCCAGTGATTGTAACCACCCAGCCATCTCTCTAGACCAAACAACCTATTTATCAATGAACTTGCGGTGGGGTAACTCTGTTTCGTCACTAACTCCACAAAATGCTCTTATGCTTCTTTAACTGCCGGAGAGAGGCTGAAAAAAAAAAAAAAAACAGAGTAAGATCAAGCACCAGATATGGCAGCTGGTGGAGCCCAGTGGGAAGTCCCGATATCCTGGGATGAGACACTGTTTATTTGCTTTGGTGCCAAGATATGGTAGGTAGAGTTTCGGGGTCTGCATTTGCTCCTTTCTTCTGACATCGCGTACCCACATAGAGATGGGCATCCATTAGCTGCCCAGTGTCTTCCCATGTATTTATTAGAGGACCTGAAAGAATTGTAATTTGGTGAGTGTTCAGACCCAGTTACCCCCTTGCAAACTGGCCATCAATCAGTTGTCTTTATGTCGCCTGACTTCTACCGCAACTCTTCACAGAAGACAGACAATTACTGAGAAACCTTGATGGTGCTGAACAGCCCAGTAATGTTGGGTTATTTCCCACATCCTCGCTGCCCTTTTTTTTCTAGGTAGATTGGCATAAGGAAGTGATGGACATACTTGCCTTTGGAGGATGTGGGGGTTTATGGCCATGTCTCCCTCCTGTGGTGCTTCTCAACCCTTCTTCTTGAGAGCATGACCTCTTCCTCCATGAGTAGGTTCTTGAATCTAGGACTTGGCTCATGTCTGTAAGCTGCACAAGCAGACGATTGCTCTCAGCTTCCATATCCTGCACCCTCGATCCCTTCCCACGATCTGAGCAGGTGAGCAGCAGCTTGATAGACTCCTATCTATCTCACCCCTGGGGAATAGTGTTCCTTCATCTCCATAACACTGAAGGTCAGGCCTGTTGGCTGCCACTCCAGCCTGCCTAGTCTTGATGATAATTGCATCCACCTGGGTTCTGATCTTAGCGCTCTGACATCTGGCCTCTATTTTTGAGGAGTTCTGACATCTGCATGGCTTCAGTGATCCTGATTTTGTAATCACCTCGCCCTTGCTCTGTCTAGTGTGTAGAGAACAACAATTCCAGAGAGCGTTTGGGAAGCTGGGGCCTCACTTCTATGCATCCCTCATTGCTTAGTAAACAACAAATGGGACAGACTTTCCTGGCGGCCATGGCCATCTCTCTGGTGGGTTCTCTGGCCTTTCTACCAGGACCACATCTGAGTCACTCAGTCTCTCCATCTCCTGGTTGGCCTCCCAACTCATTTAGCACACACCACTGATTTGTCCATGTTTTGGAGGGGCGTCCTGGTAAGAATTTCATCCCATTTCATCTCTGGAGGCTGAATCTTGAATCCCCAACTCTTTTCTTTTTTTTTTTTTTTTTTTTTTTTTTGGTTTTTTGAGACAGGGTTTCTCTGTGGCTTTGGAGCCTGTCCTGGCACTAGCTCTGTAAGACCAGGCTGGTCTCGAACTCACAGAGATCCGCCTGCCTCTGCCTCCCACGTGATGGTATTAAAGGCGTGCGCCACCATCGCCTGGCCCCCAACTCTTTTCAAATCATTTAACTTGTCTTTCGGTTGAGATTTTTTTTAATCAGGACCTCTTTATCAAGCATCCTCAGAATTCAGCCCCTTACACTTTGCTCTGGCTCCCCCAGCACCAAAGTATTCTGGCTGGTTCTTGGACATGTTCACCAGGGCCAGACCATGCCGGCTGGAGCATGTCATGTGTTTTTCCTAATGGACCGGGGGTAGTGTCAGGAAACTCAAAGAGATGGTGTTGAACAGGATGGGTAGTCCGCATTACAAGTAAGAGCCAGTGGAGTGCTTACTCTTAGCAAACAGGGTTGGACCCCACCTTCAGCTCTAGACCTTAGGGACCGTGAATACTTAAGTGTTTTAGATATCCACCCCACGTCTTTATCTATGAACAGGATGGGCTTTTGTGTCCACCATCCACTGTGTTAGCTCTGAAACATCTTAGTGCTGGAAGCCTTGTCTGTCATGTTGAATACTTTACCGTTTGAGAACATGTAAAATACACAGATATCTTTCAGAAGGGTTATACAAAAGTCTTTTTCTGACCCAGGATTGGAAAGGAGATTTGGGAACATGGTGGGAAAATATTTTCAAAGCAGCAACAGGAAGTATCTACTGTGATCCTCCCATTCAGAAGTAAGTGGGCACTCAGGACTGTTTCGTGTAAACATGGGCAGTCCTCCTCAAGGACATGCTTTCCGAGGAAAAAGGCTTTGGTGCAATGAACGAGTAACACACAAAGAGCCAGGGAGAATGAACAAGTGTACCAGGATGTAGGGATAGCCCAGCCCCCTTAGGGGGCATGTTCACCTCGGGCTAATGTTTACATTTAAATCTGGAAAGCGTGAGCCCAACGCCCTCTTTTTTTGTATCTCCTGCTCACCGCTGGATCCCTGGTGTTGTAAGCTATCCCCTCATTAAAATTTACTGTTTCATATTAAGCTAGCCTGGGTTTTACGCCGATTACAGTTTGGTGCCCAACGTGGGGCTTTTTTGCTCCCGCCCCTGAGCACCCCGGGGGCGCAAGCTCCATCTTTCCCAGCCTTTGTGAGCAAGTCAGCTACCGGAGCTCAGGAAGCACGATTGGACTCCAGCGAACACGCCCCCTTGTCTTAACCTGCCAACACAGGGTAGGATAGTTCTAAGAAAGTTCCTTGCCTTTAATAATGGTATGTCAGTTATGTTAGGCCTTAGCCAAAGTTGGTTGACTCAACATTACAAACAAGACTTTTGGTGATTGCCCAGTTGTGTCTGTCATTTGTTGCACATTTTGGATATCTCTTGTTTGTTAAGTAATATTTATTCCCTTCTCAGATCTTTGATGGAGTTGAAGATTATATAATTGTAGTTACTCTCTACATTATTTAGACTCCTTGAGATAGAATGTTTAGCAAACTTTTGTTCTCAATATTGTTTGTTATATTTATTATTTGTTATTATTATATACAGTTGTATTTGGTTTAGTTCTGTCTTATTTAGACAAAAGGGGGAGATGTAGGGATAGCCCAGCCCCCTTAGGGGGCTTGTTTGCCTCAGGCTAATGTTTACATATAAATCTGGCAAGCCTGAGCCCGCTGCCCTCTTTTTTTGTATCTCCTTCTCACCGCTGGATCCCTGGTTTTGTAAGCTATCCCCTCATTAAAATTTACTGTTTTATATTAAGCTAGCCTGGTTATTACGCCAATTACACCAGGACTGAATATTTTGCAGTGTATAATCTCTATGGTAAGATGGTTACTCTGGGTAAAGAGTTTGACACACTCATTGCCTTCCATCCCTTCCTTCTGTTACAGTGAAAGTTCCTAAAGTCCTAAATTGTATGCCCGTGGTCTAGCTATCTTAACTGCAGTCCTCCTCCACATATGAGATCTCTCCACCACCTGATCTAAGCAACCTAATTGCCAGTGTGCAATTAGGACCTGTGACTCCGCATCTCCTACCTACCCCCATCCCTGCAGGTTCTTGATTGACTTTTATGCATTCAGCATCAACATTCAGAGATCACATGAAGTGAGAAACACAACACTTTTCTTTTTGTATCTGGATGAGCTCATGTGGCATAATGCCCCTGTTGTCTCAAACAGACTGGCATCCCTTTCTTCAGTGCTGAGTTATGCTCCCATGCATGTGTATACCTTGTCTTCTCTACCAATTCCTTCATGGATGGTCACTTCTTCTATTTCCATGTCTTTGTTGCTGCATCAGATTCTGACAGGAGTATAGGTTTACAGATATCACTAAAAGAAATTTTACTTTCTCTGCTATATAACCAGAAGAAGCATATCCAATATCTCTATTTTTAGTTAATTTGGTTATTTTTTTGAGAATCATATGTGCTGCTTTTCCTAACAGCTAAACCTACTTCTCCCACTTAAAATGCACCTTCCTGACACCATGCATATCTCACAGTGCTGGCCTGAGAGATGGGAGAGCATACCTTATTATTATTGAACATTTCCTTCTCTTTTTCTCTTTTAAGTTTGCGTTTTATATGTTTTGGTTTTTTTTATTCTTTTTTTTTTTTTTGCTTCAATCTTGCTGTTTCTCTGAGGCATATACTTAAGCTCATGACCTTCCCACCTCAGCTTTCTGAGTGCTTACACGGCACGTGACAAGATAATTAGTGGTTCTGAGCTCACTTTCAGATGTGTGCTGACCCGTGTCCTCATTTGATAAATGTCTGTTGAGGAACAGGGGCCATTTTTAAATCAAATTACTCATTTGTGCTCTTGCTTTTGAGTTGTGAAGTTCCCTTATGTTTTCGAAGTTGAGTCTTTCTCAGATCTGTGGTTTGTGATCATTTGGCAGTGCATAAGGTGTCCACTCTGCTGATTGTTCTCTGTGTCCACTTTACCGATTGTCCTGTGTCCACTCTGCCTATTGTCCTCTGTGTCCACTCTGACGGTTGTCCTCTGTGTCCACTCTG
>NC_022029.1:25722065-25771401 GCF_000317375.1 Microtus ochrogaster
TAAATAAATAATAAATAAATAAATAAATAAATAAATAAATAAATAAATGTGCAACTCATACCTAGTGCAAATAACAAGCTTGAGAATGAGGTATCTGATGTGAGATTCCCCTCTGTATGCCGTGAATGCCATTGGTTAATAAAGAAACTGTCTTGGCCTGTGATAGGACAAAAGAGTAGAGCTAGGCTTGGAAAACTAAACTGAATGCTGGGAGAAAGGAGGCAGAGTCAGTGAGAAGCCATGGAGCTGCCACCAGAGACAGACACAGCTGGAACCTTGCTGAGAATGAGAACCTGTGGAATCCTTCCAGACTAATGTGGTTTGATGGACCAAGATTCCCTGAAAAGGTTTCCATAAGCACCCCCCAAAATTACTTCACTCAACAAAAAGCAGGAAGCAGTTTGGAGAAGAACTATGCCCATATTCCCTAATATTGATTATAAACGTTTCTTTACATTTAAACGGGGACGTGGTATAGAGATTTGCATGGGTATGGATCTTGGTTTATTGATAAAAATTTAGATCAATTTTGTTATATATATATATTTCTCCTCTTGATTAAGGTATTGTGATTGTACAGCTCATTTAAAAATGTAATATATAACTAAGAAATATAGGTAAATAGAGAGTCATCTATAATAGTCAAGCTTCTAGTCATGTTAGTTATGTTTTCTAGATGTACAGAGATGTATTTCAGATGGATAGGGATTTTTCAAATCTTTCAAAGACTGCAGAATATGGTATTAAAGTGTTTTAAGAATTTAGGACTTTTCATGACAGAGAGACATATCTGCTCCTGGCAGCACCAATTACTTCAAGAGGAAGATGGGCATCAAAGAAGCTTCTTATGGAGTTGATTAACCATTTGGGCAAGTAACTGCTCTTGCCTGGATTGCTTGATGGTATGCTATATGAACTGGATATGCAGGACCCACAGAGAAATGACTGTTGAACTTACCTAAAGGTGAGATGTTCCTTTGGGGCTCCGGCTTCATGAAAGAATAGGAAGAGTCATTCTACAAGACCTAGAAGAAAGTGACTGACAAACTGCCAATATAGGCTGAACTGTCTTTGAAATTTCCTGCTTCATGAAAAAGTTTACCAGATACTATTGGCCTGTAGACTGAAGATGGATGCCCTAACGGTACAGAAGAACTTTAAGTGACTGTCCAATCAGTGAGATGTCTCTGTCAATTCTAGATTTTTGGAAGTTGCTTACAATGAACTTACTGTTTACTTAGGTAATATATCTTTCTGGAGTCTTTGATGGAGTTGAAGAATTGATAGTTATATTTTTCCTTAGTTATGGTAAAAGATAAAGTAGATATAAATATTGTAAATATAATTCTTGCTTGATACATGTTTTGTTATATGTAATTTTACTATGTCAGAGCCTTCCTTTTTATTTAAACAGAAAAGGGGAAATGGTGTGGGAGGTTCTTCTGTCTGTGTGTTGCTTTTATTGGTTAATAAATAAAGAAACTGGCTTGGCCTATAGCAAGGTAGAACATAGTTAGGCAGAGAAAATAAGCTGAATGCTGGGAGAAAGAAGGTGAAGTCAAGGAGAAGCCATGGAGCCATCGCCAGAGACAGACACATTGAAACCTTGCCAGTAGGCTATGAGCCTCATGGTAATGTATAAAAGAATAGAGATAGGTTAATTCTAGATGTAAGAGCTAGCTAGCAATATGCTTAAGTAATTGGCCAAGCAGTGATTTAATTAATACAGTTTCTGTGTGGTTATTTCAGGAGTCTAGGTGGCCAGAAACACATTAGCAGCCTCTTATTATAAGTATCTAATAAACAATTGATATACAAATAAATCTCACAGACTAGAGAGGAGGCTCAGTAGTTAAGAGCACATTCAGTTTTTTCAGAGGACCTGAGTTCACTTCCCATTACTGAGCCTGGGTGGCTTAAACCTACCTGTATCTCTACCTACAAAGGATCTGAGGCCCTTTTAGGGTGTACATAGACACTTCATTCACCACACATACACACATGCATGCATGCACATGCACACACACACACACACACACACACAATTTAAGGTAATAAAAATATCTTATAAAATTAAATATGTTACAAAATTAAAATAAAATATGTATCTATGTAAGTAAAGCCAATGAGTAAAGAGGGAGAAAAATAAAAAGAGTAACAATAAGCCATAATATATCAACAGCACTATAAATATAAACATTTAGAAGTTTTATGATATTCAAGAGCCCAAGAATTATAGAAAACAGGATAAAAATATTAAGAGGAAAATGTCAAAAAATGTCAAAAATAAAAACAGGCAATGATTTGAAGGAAATATTTTAACATTACAACCTCAAAAAATTTTAAGTATGTGCATAATGAGACTAAGTATTAGAACATAAGCTTCATGCTTTTATCATAGTATTCTCTGAAGTAGAATGGACAAACTAGAAATAAATGTAGGTAACTAGCAAGGCTTCTCTGACATTGATCCAATGGGTCATTGATTGTGGTGGTTTGAATAGGAATGGTTCCCATAGGCTCATACATTAGAAAGTTGGGTCATCTGGGAGTTGCACTAAGTGAGAGGGATTAGGAGGTGTGGCCTTCTTAGAGTAAGTGTGGCCTTATTGGGGAAAGTGTGTCATTAGTAGTGGGCTTTGGGTTTTCCAAAGCTCAGGCCAGGTCCAGTGTGCCACTTTTCCTGCTGCCTGCAGATCTGAATATAGAACTGTTAGCTCCTTCTCCAGCACCACATCTGCCTGTGTGCTGCTGAGCTTCTCACCATGCTAATGGACTAAACCTCTGAAACTGTAAGCAAAACCCAATTAAATACTTTTTTAAAATAAGAGTTGCTATGGCCATGGTGTCTCTTCACAGCCACAGAACACTGACTAAGACATTGATCCAGTTCAATAATGAAAGAATATGTATCCCATCTATTTATTTGTTTATTTGTTTGTTTGTTTGTTTAATGGCTTCAGAAGTGAGGCATTTGCTGTTACTGTTTTGTTTATGTTTTCTAAGACAGGGTAGCCCTGGTTGGTATGTAGCTTGCTATGTTGCCTGCTTCTGTCTCTCAATTGCTGGGATTATAAGTGTGTGTCATCATTTCCAGCTCAGAAATTAGCTTTGATAGGAGAGAGAGAGTCTGGTGGCTGCAGGGATCATGACTGGTCCTTGAGTGTGGAGAGCATGGCGGGCATCAAGGGGACATAAGAGGCAATTTAAGGTGAAAGAATGGGATAGACAGATCACTGCCACATACAGCATGGCAGGCCCCAGGCTTCCAGAGAAATCCCATTTGTACCCTGTCTAATCACTGCAGAAAACTCATGCATACATACTTACCATAAATCTCAACAAACAGCCAAGAAGTTCATATTATTCAGATGACACACTTGAACAAAAATTCGGTGACGTTAAAAACTTATCGTTAAAAAGTGATGATCAAAAGTCTCCCAATATGCCAATGTGTTTTAAAATACACATAAAAGTGACCACAATCAGAGAAGACAGTGGTGAAAGACAGCAATGAACCCCAGCTCCACGGTGTGCCATGTGGCCGAAGATCTCTGGGTCCCGTGTCCCTGTGCCAGCTTCTCTATAGAACCCTCTAAAGAGCGCAGACACAGGCAGGGTTCTGCTATTTAACTGACACCTGCTTCCACCTTGGATAACTTCTCTAATACCATTTTCAGCCCCGCTGACTTAGTTGGTGTCTCCAGAAGGTTACCTTGCTCTTGCGTTTCCCAACAGCCCTATTCTCCTGCCTCTCTGCCCACAATCAATTATGCTGCCTGGAGACTCTCTGATCCTTTGGAAGCCTGTCCCTTTCCATCTACCAGCAGGGCCCCTTCCAGTGACCTCAGGGCTCTTATCCACACTGGGGTGCCTTATTGCTGCTGTTTACTCTTCTTTCCATGTCTGCACAAGACCTACTGCCTGATTTCAACAACCCAACACAGCGTAGCGTGGTCCAGACCTGTGGGAATTCATTGAAGGGTGTGATGTGGGATTCCCCTTTATATGCTGTGAATAATTTTATTAGCGTAGGTTAGTAAAGAAGCCACCTTGGCCTATGGCAGGGTAAAATATAGCAAGGCAGGAAATCTAAGTACAGATAGAGGAGGAAAGAAGACAGAGTCAGGCAGATGCCATGTAGCCGCCCAAGAAGCAAGAGGTAACACACCTCTCGTAAAATATAAAATAATAGAAGTGGGTTAATTTAAGATGTAAGCATTAGCTAATAAGAAGCCTGAGCTAATAGAACAAGCAGTGTTATAATTAATATAGTTTCTATGTGTTTGTTTGGGTTTGGGAGGCCAGGAACCAAAGAATAGTCTCCATTTACAGGGTGCTGGCTGAGTACTTGATAGAAAGTACTGTGACCAGAAAGTGGCTGTGACCATTAGTGTTAATGTTGACTTGATAGAATTAGAATCTAGAATCACTCTGGGGAAGGGACTTGTGAGTGGTGGTATTGATTGATTACATTGATTGGTATGGGAAGAGTCATCCTCACTGCAGGCAAGGCCACATCCTCTGCAGATAATCATAGGTTTCACAAAGTAGAGAGAGTGAGTGAGCTGAGGGCTGTAATCATCCATTCTCCTATTCCCTGTATGTGGGTGCAATGTGACCGGCTGCTTCCAGCTCCTGTTGTCTGGACCTCCCCGCCATGATGAGTTAAGTCTTGAATTGTGAACTCAAATAAAACCTTCTCCCTTTAAGTTGATTTTGTCTGAGTATTTTATTGTAACAACATGAAGACACCTAAAGACAGAGGTGGATGGAAGGAGGTACGAGAATTGATGGGAGCAGGCTCATTGCAGCCTAAAATCTACTTGGTGATGGGGTAGGCAGAAGGCTGTGGGTAACCTTCTAGATCTGAACTACACATATGCCTAAGAAAGTACTAACACTTATCTGGCATGGCTGGCCACTGTGTGAGCTTCAGGCTCTGAGACATAAGACAGTGAAGCCATTAGAGGACCCTCACAGAGCAGTGGTCAGGGTCCCTTTCCAACCTTAAGACATGACTGTGAGCCTTGGCACTTTAAGAGACATCATGAAGATGGGACGTGGAGAGTAAGCCTGGTAGGCATCAGAACTTAAATTCAACCACCAGAAAAATGACCACTTAAACCCTCCTAAAAACGCCAGACATGCTAGTGTGTACTTGTTGTCACAGTGCTGGGGAAGCAGATAAAGGCAGATCCCAAGCTTTCGGAACAGCTAGCTTAAACTTTCTGGTGAGCCCAGGCAGTAAGAGACCCTGTCAAACCAAGGTAGATGGTTTGACTTCTGACCTCTGTATGCACACTTGCGTGCACTATACATCTATACAAGCACATGCACACACATACACACAGAGAGAGAGAGAGAGAGAGAGAGAGAGAGAGAGAGAGAGAGAGAGAGAGAAAGAGAAATGACTGACACCCTGAGTTCTCGTGTTTATTTCAAAGAAGGCTGACACTGGAGCTGGGTATGTCTGGAAACCAATTAGCATGCTTCTAAATGACTGTTTTTTCTCTCTCTTTGACAAGTTTTTTTTTTTTCCCTATTGGTTAAGGAAGGGAGGCCTTAAGCAAGGTGACCAGGAGAAAGACTAAAAATAAACGGAATCATATGGCACTCCTGAAGGAGTCTGTGCTGTGCAGGATGCAGAGACAGATGAAGGCACAGGCTGGTCTGCCGCCTTCCCAGACAGTGGCTTCCTTCGATGGCAGAGACGGAGACAGCTCTGCGGCTGGTAGGCGCACCTGGTAGGTGTGGCATCGGCTGTAGCAAGGAGCTACACAGGCTCATGCCTCCTCAGACTTGAGATCGGGACCCACCGGTCTGGCTGCAGTTAGACTCAGCCCCATATGGTGCTGCTTTTCCAAAGTGAGGGGCGAAGATTAAAAGCTGAGAGATACTGACAGTAATTAGTTCCTGTCGCCCTTGCGCGATGCTGCATGGGGGAGGGATTCTGGACAGTACCTTGACGTTGCCGGCGCTCGCTCTCCTGTTCTTTCCACAATAGCACCTTCTGGTAATTATTTCCTTTGAATTCTTTGTGCAATAATAGCCTGCAGTGACTTGAGATCTTTACACTTCGGTGTTCATATCTAACACCATGGAATCTCGCTTCTTTCCTCTCAGCGATGTTTCCCTAAGCGGCTCTTTTCCTTTCTCCCCTCGAGGGATATATATATATATATATGTGTATATATATATATACACATATATATATATATCCATCATACTTTTTCACTTTCCCCAGATTATTGTTTATCAAATCAAAATAACAATTCTCTATTTGTTTTTAGTAAGCATGACCATTGTTTACTGAAAGGCATACACTGCGTATCTCATACTGTGATCCATTTTCAGGACCAGACTTCTGCAATGAGCATTAGCCACACAGGTGCCTCATGTGCACATGTTCCAGGCTTCCCGGCAGCACTTATGTCTGCTCTCGAGCCTTCTGTAGGCAGGCTATAGCCATGGCTACTGTGTGCTGAGACCATTGACCTGGACACCTACCCTATATTCTGTACAGCACTGTAAATGCCGTATTCTCCCTAAATACTTAGAGTGCTCATTTGGGCATGATGACAGAAGACTGGCAGTTCCAGTTTATAAATGATCTAAAGAATGATTTCAAGCACTATTTTTAAATAGAGCTAGTGACTTAGGAGTGTGAAGGAGGGCATCCAGGGGTTCCTGGTCTCTGAATCCAGTTGTCCTTGGTTTTATGTTGAACCATATCCTTTCCACCTGGAAATCCTCAGCTCCTGTACCTGGGACATAAACAGATTTAGACAAAGGGCTGCTGCTGATTAAATGGGTTAAATTGAGAGCATTCTGGAAGGAGACTTTTGTCCTAACATGATTAGTAACTTTTATGAAGAGGAGACAGACACACAGAAGAAGTGATACCGGTGGCCTCAAAGGCAGATATTAATGTAAAGATTAATATATAATTTATAAAGGCAGTTATAAATGTAATGTAATGTCCTCCCTCCTTCTGCTCCTCATTTGGACCTTGGGAGCTCAGTCCAGTGCTCCAGTGTGGGTCTCTGTCTCTATCCCCATCCATCGCCAGATGGAGGGTCTATGGTGATATGCAAGATATTCATCAGTATGGCTATAGGATAGGGTCATTTCAGGTTCCCTCTCCTCAGCCGCCCAAGGATCTATCTGGGGACATCTCCATGGACACCTGGGTACACCTCTAGAGTCAAGTCTCTTGCCAACCTTAATTAAAATGACTCCCTTAATTAAGATATATACTTCCCTGCTCCATATCCACCCTTCTTCCATCCCAACCATCCCATTCCCCCAAGCTCTCCCTATCCCCTCTTCTCACTTTTTTCTCCACATCTCCCCTTACCCCCACCCCATCCCCACCCACTGAGATGGTTGGGCTGATCTAATGGGAGCTCACCAAAGCAAGCTGGTCTAATGGAGTATGTGATCAAACTGGACTCTCTGAACATGTCGAACAAGGAGGGCTGACTGAGAAGCCAAGGACAATGGCACTGGGTTTTGATCCTACTGCATGTACTGGCTTTGTGGGAGCCTAGTCTGTTTGGATGCTCACCTTCCTAGACCTGGATGGAGGGGGGGGGGGACTTTCGACTTCCCACAGGGCAGGGAACCCTGACTGCTCCTTGGACTGGAGAGGGAGGGGGAGGGAATGGAGGAGGAAGAGAAAAATGGGAGGAGGGGAGGAGGTAGAAACTTTTAAGTAAAAATAAAAATTAAAAAAAAAAGAAAAGAAATAGCAGAGACTGACTAGAAGCCCGGAGAACCATCTTGTCCTCAAGCTGAAGTCTCAGGGGGGAAGCAATAAGACAGTTTGGATGCTTAAAAGAATGTAATGTACTGTAAAGTCCAGTGAGATCAAGGATGTCATTCACCTCTAGAAGTCTAGTGATAAGACCTTTCCTCACGGCA
The DNA here is from genome assembly GCF_000317375.1 of Microtus ochrogaster. Classification (NCBI taxonomy): domain Eukaryota; kingdom Metazoa; phylum Chordata; class Mammalia; order Rodentia; family Cricetidae; genus Microtus; species Microtus ochrogaster. The sequence goes on from NC_022029.1 coordinate 25,729,992, forward strand.
TAAGAGGGGAGTCCAACTTTACCAAGACCACACATGTTCAACCCATAGTTCTTAAGTCACATGCATTCCAGGGTAGCTATGTAAGCATAGCAACACACATGTAGATGACCATGTCATATACTTTATCCAAAGGTCGGATTCCTCAGCCTAGACCTCGGCGTTTTGAGCAGCTCCTAGAAATATAAGATAATTCCTATCACTGTAAGTTATCTATATCTGGGAGCTGGATTGAGGGCTCCACGTTTAAGAGCACTGGCTGCTCTTCCAGAGGACCCAGGTTTAATTCCCAGCACCCACATGGCAGCTCATCATCATCTGCAACTGCAATTCCAGGGGATCTGGCAGCCTTACACCAATGCACATAAAATAAAATTAAATCAGTTATTTTTTTTAAGTTACCCATTGATGGAACTGTGCCATGCCTGACCTTTTGGCTCTCACCTACGCATCCCGCACACCTTAACATTGTGACCTTTTCTTTTGTGAAAAGGTGAGTCCTGGCTATGCCTCTCCATAGCTCCCCTGACCTTGTGGGAGTTTTTCCAAAGCGGTAGACAAAGAACACTAGCCGGTTGTCTTGGGTGATTTAGAGTAAGCTCGCGCTTCTCAGCTGTACCTGGGAGGAGCCGGAAAGCACGGGCATTTCAAGAGCAAGTCCATGTTCTGGAGAAACAGAGGTCACATGATTCTTGTCTTCCATTCCTGTAGTTTTCTCCCAGGCACGCATAATTCCGTTCTTGATCTGTGTTCTGACAATAGGCAGTCATATTAACAAACACAGTTAAGTAAATAACACATATGTGTTCACACACACACATGCAGAATCCATAACATAGGTACATATTCGTTTTGTGATAAAAATTACAAGTTTTGATTTTTTAAAATAATCTTAAGTGTTGACTTTGATCCAGCAGATTAAATCAGATAAAGGATATTTTACCCTAGGATGCTGATCTTTTTAAGTGTGTGACTTATGAGGTTTCTTGTTTTGTCAATATCCTTGGGATCCTTACAACTCTCTTATAAGATGTAAAAGGAGAAACTTTTTACTCTCCAGAAATTGTAAAAGCATCCTGGACCAGGACAGAGTACTTAAGCTCTCCTCAACTGCAACCTGTCTCCTGAGTCACCAGGACAGTGAAGCCAGCAGAGCCACAGACGGGAGCAAGGGGTGGGCTGTGACATCTTAGTGCACAGACAAGGATCTCCAGTTTTCTGAAGAGAATCCAGTACATGAAAGTGGACAGAATCCACACATGGAGGAAGTGACAGTAAAAACCGTCCATAGAAGAACAAGAGGAGACACTGTACTCATGGCAGGAGGGTGGGGTATGAGACATTTGGGGAAGTTAGATCCTCTGCAGAAAAATTTAGAGTGGAAAAAAAAGTCAGCAGCAGTGGAGGAGGCAGAACAAGGATTTAATATATCATTGTCAAAATCTGACGATATCTTAGGCCACGGGGCAGGAAAGAAACCTAAGTAGATGGCAGGCAACACATAAAGTAAATATAATGATGCATCCGCAGTACTGAGTGACAATCACCCCAACCCAAATGCTTAGTCGTGGTGGCTTGGACATTTTCATGAATTGGAAGCTGTGACGCTTTTGACTTTGGCTCTTCTTCCTCAAGATTGCTTTGGATATTTTGAACTTTCTGTGGACACAGAGAATGTTAGGATTCTTCCTGTGCTTCTGTAAAAAGTATAATTGAGATTTTGATAATGAATTCATTTAAATCTGTAAGATGCTCAGGGTAGCCTGGGCTTTTAGGAAGTCTTAAGTCCTTTCCGTAAACATGGAATCTCTTTCAAGTTTTAGATTGTCATTGTATACATTCATTGCATGTGGTACTTTGTTATGCATAGACACGTTCACGCACATACACAAGTATTTATTATGTGTTAATTCCACTCTTCCACATGACCCTCCCCTTGGCGTTTTTCCCTCTCCCCTCGCCTTAGTCTCCTTGTTCCCCTAGACAGCTCCCAATCTAGTTCATGTCATAGATACATGATTTTACGGATCTATATAAAATCTAGGAAACACAAATGAGAGAAAATAGATCGTATTTTGTCTTTCTGAGACTGAGTTAATTTGCATAACGTGATTATCTTCAGTCGCATCCTACAAATGACAGATTTTCATTCTTTATGGCTGAAGAAAACTCCCTGCTGTATGTATCCCAAATTTTCTTTATGCCCACTTGGTGGGACACCTGGGTGGCACCACAACTTAGCTGTTGTGCACAGGGCTACAGTGTGAGCTTGGCTGAGGCTTTGTCTTAAATTTGTGGTTTGAGGTTGTTTTCATAACTTTTTTCCAATTTTTTTATTTGTGCTTAGTCAAACAATACTTAAAAAGTAGATTTCAGTTATTTTAATATGTATGTGTATATGTATATGTTATTTTAATATGTATGTGTATGTGTCTGTGTAACTGTACAGCGTGTGTGTGGGTACCTGAGGAGGCTGCAGAGGGAGGGTATCAGATCCCCTAGAGCTAATGTTCCAGGTGTGTAGGAGCTGCCATGTGGGCACTGGGAATCTTTGTCCTCTGCAGGAGCATCCAGGGCTCTTACTGTCTCCCCAGCTCCCCAAGCTCTTCTTCATTGTGTCGAATTTTGTATCATGCAGCTTCACTGAACTGAACCGGTTCATTCTTTCGTTTGTAGAAAGGTTTTTGAGGAGTTCCTTTTGTTCCTTTCTCTGCCTAAGAGTCTTGTCTCTACAAATATCTCATTTGACTTCTCTAACTTGGATAAGGTTCAATTTTAAGTTGACTGTTCTCTCTGGACTGGGACTTTTAGCATTGTGTTCATTAGAAGGGGTAAAGGGAGCCAGCTTGCTTGCCTGGATCTGAAGCTCATTGAAGATGATGTAGCCCTGAACTTTTCATCGGTGACCTTTATTAGTTGAGACAATTTCCTTCCCCTTCTAGTTTCTTGGACATTCTCACCACGGCATGTGCTTAATTGTGTCAAGTATTTTTCTCATTGATTGGGATGATTGTGTGGGTTTTGTTCCTTCATTATATTAACATCCTTTTTCATATGTTGAACCATGTTGCATCCCAGAAATAATTCCTGTTTAATGCTGGCATATGATTCTTTCAAAATATCTTTTTTTAATTTTGGTGTTATTTTTTTCAAAAAATATTATTCTGTATGTTGCTTCTGTTCTTTGAGAATTGGATACATGTGCAGGCTGAATTTTAACCATTTTCACCTCTCTCTCTCTCTCTCTTTCTCTCTCTCTCTCTCTCTCTCTCTCTCTCTCTCTCTCTCTCTCACACACACACACACACACACACACACACACACACTGAGTTTAATTGGATTGCTTTCATGAGCATGAGTTTGGGGTTATTTTACTGGAACAGTGGCTATATCACTGAAAAAAATGAGACTCCCCCTCTTCTCATACTCACCCATCATTCTTTGCGGGAGGAGCAGCCCCTTTTTCAAGGACGGGAACATACTGAGAAGCTCAGGCTTGCACAGGTCTTGGGCTCGTGAGAGCAATTACCCTGTCACTCCCGGAAGCCACTGCTCCACAACTACTGGCTCTTACATTCTTTTGAGCTCTCTTCCTCAGTGGTTCTTGAGCCTTGGAGGAGGGTGATATTAACATCCCATTTATGACCTAGAATTCTACGGTTGTTTATTTTCAACACTTTTACTGCTTGTTCATGAGTTTCCACTTATTACTCTAAGAGAGGACCTCACTCAGGACCCTATAGGGCAATGCCGCGTGTTCTCTCTCAGATGTTGATCTTAGGTTCTCATTCTTTCTCATTCATTTTTTTAGGGGTGCAATGTGTTCTCATTCTTATACTAACGTGTTTAAGTTGGACTGCCCATAAAGGTCTGGGAGCTGGAAAGCTGTTGATGGAGAGTGAGCAATGTAGGGGGAGAGGCCTGAAGGAAGCAGGCAAGGCAGAGCATGTGTAAGATGAAAAATGCGATGGGTGTCAAGGTTAGTTAGGGATGGAGCAGGGGTAGACGAGAGGGGAGAGGGGGAGGATGGGTTAACTAAATCTTAAAGAAGGATGTAAAAGCCCGGTAAAGATCTGCTATTTTTTAAGTCTATTAAAGGTATGTGTGTGTGTGTATATTATAGTTTTAGTGGAGGTCCTCTGTGAGGAGATGTTTTTCCTCCCTGAAGCCGAAGGCAAGTAAACAAATCTTTAGTACCAGGTATGAGAGACTTTCCTACAAGTCCCAGAGCTGAAGATATGACACATGTGGGCTGCAGGACACTAGGGAGCCAAGCAAAGTCTGGGTGGGGGGTTCCTCCCTGCTGGCTAACTTTCCGGGCCAACACATCTCATCCCTAGCACTGGTTCATTACAGCTCATGACTCTACAGAGTGTGCCCTTTGACTTACTCTTTACTATGCCATTTTGAAGAAATGAAGACTTATGGGAAGAATTTTGAGTTCCTCTTCGGGAACTATACTATAAGGTCATTCGTATTCATTTATAAATTCACTTGACATATTTTTCGCGTCTATTAATGCCCAAGACCTTAGATCACTCACAGAGAGTCTCACGGTAATATCGGTGCTATTCATCACTGCAATTCTGCTCCAAGCAGAGCATTCACAAGAAATGTCCAAATAGAGGATTCCCCTGCTCCCTCGGCACTGCTGCTTGTCTTCTTTGTCTGCAGGTCTATTAGTCATCTCTTCTCAGTCATGGCTTGTGAGACTTTAGTATGTCCACCCACACTCAACGGTGGCTTTTCTAGTCTCATATCTGAACTTTCCAGAGTCCTCTGAGGAATGAAGTCTAGAGATGTCTCCCAGCCTCTGATGCTGGCTGTTTTGTAAACTTCCCACTAGCTCTTCCTCTCCATTCAAACCTGTATCTTAAATTAAGCAGTGTTAGATCTGGATTCTATCCATACTCTATGTACACGCTAAGACATTGGGGAGGGCTAATCTTCACTGTCAACTTGCGTGGGGTTTAAATCACCTAGGAGACTTAAAAAGCATATGTGTATCTGTAAGGGCGCTGCCAAGGGTTAACCAATGGGGAAAAGATAGGCAGCCGATCAGCGTGCCATCATAGCGTGGGATGAAGCGTGGGTGGAGTAAAATGAAGGGGAGCAGCAGTATTGATTTCTCTCTGCTTCCTGACCACTGTGTCAGACACTTTGTGTTTCTAGCCATGCATTCTCTATCTACCCTTACGGATTCTTCCTTCCTTGGGTTTCTTTTTGTCAGACTCTTAGTCACAGGGGTGAACATAGTCTTGAGTGTGGCGCTGCTACCTGCTCCATAACTCTGTGGTGACGTTTTTCATGCCGATGGCTTTTAGCTCCATTTTTCCATGCAGACATCTCCCCTAAAAGCAGCATTACCATGCCCCCGGCTGCTTACCTGACATCTGTATTCCCCACCTGTATCTCAGTGTAAACACGCTCCGAGCGGTGCCCTAATGGTCTCTCCCTGGCTGCTCCTGAGTGTTGCCATCTACTGGATGTTCAGGACAGAGGGCTGAGCACCACCCGCCAATGCCATTGGTCAGTGCTGTCTGTAGCATTTCTGAGAGCTGGGGGTCGCAGAGCTGTTGCTGTCTCTGCATTTCAGCCTGCCAGCATCTCTCACCTAGCTGTCTGCAGCACGCTTTGGCTCACCCGCATGCTGCCACTCATTAGCGAGAAGTATATGAAGACTGTGCAGCACCATGACCCCATGGCCAAGCCCTCTGTGTCCAGGACTGGAGTGTCTGCCCAAGTGCCTTTCCCTCAGCTCTATCTCTGCCCCATGCCCACAGAGTAAACATCATTTCAAACCGTCTCTGAGGTTTTTTTTAAAAAAGTATTTTAGATGTATTTTTATTTTATGTGAATGATCTCTCTCTCTCTCTCTCTCTCTCTCTCTGTGTGTGTGTGTGTGTACCATGTGTGTGTGTGTGTACCATGTGTGTGCCTATTTCCCATGGAGGTAAAAAGAATAGCTTGGTTCCCCATGAAAATGGAGTTACAGACAGTTGTAAATCGCCATGTGGATGTTAGGAATTGTAACCGGGTCCTTTGCAACAATGGCCAGCCCTCTTAACTGCTAAGCCATCTCTCCAGTTCCTAGGTATCAACATGTAGAGGAATAAAAATAGATCCATGTCTATCGCCATGCACAAAACTCAAGCCAAATGGATCAAAGACCTCAACATAAAGCCAACCACACTCTGGTTTTTAAGGCAGAGTTTTAACCTCGTCGAGAATACCCTAAATTACATCTGCAAATACAAATTACATTTGTATTGTTTACTATTAGTTTATTCTGTAGACAGCTTAGTGTATTATAGCAATCACTAAGAAGGGAGTTTTGAATCTGAAGTGAGCAGCATGGATGTAATTTCAGCACAGGTGACATGCTTGTGTCTCACACCCTGAAGAGAGAACACTGTCAGCAGCCGAGGTCCTTACCACCTTCTCCAGAGTAGCTGTTGTCTGGACCTCTAACCCCTCAGAGCAGCTTCTGATGCTTGATGTGTTCTCCGAGCTCTGGTCGGTCACTCTGGATGGTTTTAGGTTTATCCATGTTATTCTATGTAGTCAAAGCCCATGTGACTTCTTGCTGTATGGGACTGCACTGTGGGAATGTGCCGCCCTGTGCACAACCATCCTCTTGCATTGACTGGAGGCTCTAGGAACCTTCAGGGACAATCGCTCTCCAAATATTTATTCATGCCATTTGGCAAGTACACACACGCGTTGCTCTTGGGTGTAGCAGAGGAGAAGAATCCTGGAGTGTAAATTTCTGGGAAATGAATGTTTATCTTCAGTGAGCACCACTGGTACACATCTGTCCTGTCCAGCCCCTGGAGTTGGGTGGGCTCTTGTGATTCTACCCCGTCCTCATCGACCTTGGGGTCTCTGTCTCCATCTCTCTGTGCCTCTTGCTTCAATCCATTTGGGGGAAAATGCAAATGGTATGGATTGTAGTATAATTTATATGTTCTGGTGAAAAATTACATGGTAATTTCTTAAAAGTGTTAATTTGGCTATTTTCCCCAAGGCACCTAGTATAGCATTTTTGAAGTTTTTAATTGAAATTATTTATATATTTTGAGTGCTATATTTCTTTAATGACAAATTTGCATGTATGCACATATATGTATATGGGTTCTATATGCATAAACTATGTGATTTGATGTTCAGTTTTATAGTGTGATAGTGGATACCTTTTTATTTATGATAAGTGCTTGTGAATTTGTCCCTTTTTATATATTTTACTTTTTCTTGTATAGGTTGTTGGTTCAAACTCTGTGAGTTCCCATGATCCAGGTTAATCATTTCTGTGGGGTTTTCTGTGATGTCCCTGAACCACCCGGTACCTACAATCCCTCCTCTCTCTCCTCATCAGGACTCCCCAAGCTCAGCCCAGTGCTTGGCTGTGGCTCTATGAATCGCCGCCATCAGTCACTGGATGACAGTTCTCTGATGACAACTAGGGTAGTCGCCAGTCTTAAAACAGGATGGCCAGTTCAAGCTACTCATCCACTCTTTCCAAGAGTCCTAACTGAGGCATGTTAACTTGGCAAAGCCTGGAATCATCTGAGAGGAGGAAACTCAAACAGAGAAAATGCCTCCTTAAGATTGGGCTATAGGCAAACCTGTAGATCATGTTCTTAATTAATGATTGATGTGGGACGCTTCATCCCATTGTTAATGGGGCCACCGCTGGACTGGTGGTCCTGGGTTCTATGAGAAAGCAGGCTGAGCAAGCCATGGGGGACGAGCCAGTAAGCAGCACCCTCCACAGCCTCTGCATCAGCTCCTGCCTCCAGGTTCCTGTCCTGTTTGAGTTCTTCTCCTGACTTCCTTCAGTGATGGACTATGATGTGGAAATATAAGACGAATAAACCCTTTCCTCCCCAACTTGCCTTTTGGTCAAGGTGTTTCCTCACCGCAATAGAAACCCCAACTAAGACACTGACCGCAAGAAGTTTTACAAACCAACTCATTTGATTTGTAAAAGTTGCGGATCTCAAGATGTGCAAAACCAAGATATTGGTGAGCTCCATGTCAACCGAGGATCTTCTGGGTCATAGAGGTTGTCTGTACTTTTTGCCTGGTGAAAGGCAGGAAGGCGTTCTCTGGGACTTTTTAATAGGGGCACTAACCCCATCCCAAGACCCCACCCTTTTGACCCAGTCACTAATCAGGTAGTCCCACCTGATTAGTACTAAGATTCTGACACATGAGCTTTGTGGAGACGTAGACAATAAGTCCACAGCAGACATCGTTAACATATCATGCGATTCTCTCATTTAAAATACGCCGCCTAGGAGTTTGTGTAGGGTTTTGCAATGCATGGCTTGTGCGACTATCACAGTTCACTTTAGATGTTTCCATTGATCTCTCAGGATGATGCTTCTTAGCAGTCGGGGGGGGGCACCCACCTTTCCCTTTAGTCCCACAGCCCCAGTCAGCCCCTGGCTGGCTTCTTTCATTTTACACAACATTCTCAAGGTAGGTCTATACTGTAGGTGCTATCAGTATTTCAATTTCCCTTTATGACTAAATTAGATTCCATTTAGAATGAAATGGATCTATGTCCGGTTCTCACATCAGTTAAACTGTGTCTGGACATTGAGGCTGCTTTGATTTCTTTTTTCTTCTGGGTAACACCACAATGATCACCCACAGGCAGGCTTCTGTGTGGCGCTGTTTACAGTTCTCCAGGACAGGAGAAGCCAAGGATGCCTCCAGAGCATCCCATGGCTGCTCTGTGTTCAGTCTCCCACAGATAGTGTGACTGAAGCACATCAGGCTGTGTGAGAGCTCATCACTTTGCCTATGTGTATTCCCGCCTCTCAGTCTCGGTGGATGAGAAGGTGCTGTCTTCCTCTGGTCTTGACATTTCTCTCGTGAGTGCTGGATGGAGCATTTTTCTTGTAGCGTCTGACCATTTGCACTCCTGCTCTGGAGAAATGCCCATTCCAGGCCCTAGGGCCATTTCAGTAGAGCTGTCTTTATTATTGAGCCCCTGTTGTGTTATCTCTTTATAAAATACATGCTTTGCTAATATTTATATTCAGTCTACGGGTCATCTTTAATTTTTAAAATGCAATCTGTTAAAACAGAAAGGGTTTTAACATTAATGAAAGTCCGTCTTAGTCATTATTGTCTTGTAGTTTGTATTCCTGATGTCGTTGCGAACAAACTGTTGCCTGCTTTAAATAAAAATGATATATGTCCACGTTCTGAAAGTTTTATAGCTTTTGGTCTTGTAATAAGCTCTTTGACCTATTTTTATTTAATTTTTATGTATGATTTGAGGTGAATGTTCAATTATCTCAGGACAGCTTGTTGAGAAGACTATTTCTTCCCCATTTAATTGTTTCGGTGGTGTGTCTGAAAATCAATTGACAATGAATGTGTGGATTTATTTCTGGGCCCTCGGCTCTATCCATTGATCTGGTGTCTGTCAGTAGGCCAGGGCTAAATGCCAGCATCCACTGTCTTGATGACTACAGCTCCATCATATGTGGGGAATTGATAGGTGTGAGTCCTGCAGGTTTGCACTTTTTAAGCGTCATTTTGTCACATCTGTATTTCATGTGAGTTCTGTGATCAGCTTGTTAATTTTGGCAGAAGGGGTCACTGGGATTCTGGCAGGTCCTGCATGAATTTGCAGGACAGTGTTGGCGATGGTGTCACCCTGATCATGCCTGACCTGATCCATGGTTAAGTGATACCTTCCATTTACTGAGATGTTTGATTTTTTTCCAATGGTTTTTGTAGTTTTGTTTTATTTTTAGTTATTGTTTTTTTCAGTGCCATTATAAAAATAATTGCTTACTTAACTCAGTTTTCAGCATTTTCAGTTACAGTGTGTTGGATGCTGATGTTGTCAACAGCCTTTAGCTGTTGCCTTAGAGGTCCATGCAGACTAGATTATATCCACAAATAAAGGTAGTTCCACTTCCTCCTTTCCAAACCAGATGCTTCTTATTTCTGTTTTCCATAATTGCCCTGGAGAAACCTCCAGTGAGATACTAAGTAGGACTGTCAAGAACAGACTTCACTGTAGGATCTTAAGCTATAAACCTCCTATCAAATATCAGGTTTACCTTTGTACACCAAAATCACAACCTACAAAGACAGGCTATACCTTTTGAGTTAATTTGGTATTTGTTCCTGTTCAGTTATTTGTAGCTGCCCTTTCCAAGGTGAACAGTTTCCCCTCTGCTCATAGTTTTGAGGTCTTTGCATCAGGTGGAGCCTGTCAGGTTCCCATATATTTTGATGCTCAAATCTTCTTTATATTAATTTGATAAATGCCACCATTAATGGTCCACATGTTAAACCATATTCTGAATAACTTTATTTGATCATTAAACCCATTTTATATGTGTTTTCATAGTTAGTGTGCTTTTCTTTTGCTAGTATTTACTTTTGTGTAGCTGGGATTTGTTTTCACTTAATCCAGAAGGGATTCAATGAAATGTTAAGGTTTCTATGGCTGTGATGAAACACAATGACCATAAGCAACGCAGGAAGGAAAGGGTTTATTTTGCTAGCTCTTCAATCTCAAAGATCGTCATTGAAGGCAATCATGGCAGGAAGTTAAAAAGGGCAGGAATCTGGAGGTAGGAACTGGAGAAGTCATGGAGGGATGCTGCTTACTGGCTTGCTCCTCATGGCTTGCTCACCTGCTTTCTTTTTTTATTGATTTTTATTGAGCTCTACATTTTTCTCTGCTCTCCTCCCTGCTTCTCCCCTCCCTGCTTCAACCCTTCCCCAAGGTTCCCATGCTCCCAATTTACTCAGGAGATCTTGTCTTTTTCTACTTCCCATGTAAATTAGGTCTATGTGAATCTCTCTTAGTGTCCTCATTGTTGCCTAAGTTCTCTGAGATTGTGGTTTGTAGGCTGGTTTTCTTTGCTTTATGTTTAAAAACCACCTATGAGTGAGTATATGTGATAACTGTCTTTCTGTGTCTAGGTTACTTCACTCAAAATAATGGTTTCTAGCTCCATCTATTGTCCTGCAAAGGGCCACCAGGCCAGGTGTAGCTCCACCCACAATGGGCTGGGCCCTCCCACATCAATCAAGAAAATGTCTCACAGGCCAATCTGGTAGGGGCATTGTCTCAATTGAGGGTCCCTGTCTCAAATTACTTCAGCTGGTGTCAAGCTGACATAAACCAGCCACCACATAAAGATAGAGCACAGGGAAGTTCAGGCTACATGTTGAGGTCCCTCAGCTGAAAAGTAGAGGAGGTCAGTACAGAGTCCCAGAACATTCTGAATGGAGCTGGCATATGTGGCCGCCAAAACCGCAAATTCTGAGACTAAACTCATTGACTGTGCCCATGACCTCACAAGAACCCATGACCTTCTTAGATAGAGCATTTATTCAACAGCGTTAACGTGAAAACATTATGTCAGGTTATTTAGAGAAAGTTTCACTACACTGAAAAATGTTCATCTTTGCTGTCCAGAGGTAATCATCTCACAGTGTAAGCATGTGGAAAAACCTCTACACCTTAAAAATAGATCATTTCTGAAATGTCATTATGACTCAGTAAGGGAATGAAGGAAGTGTCTTAGAACTGAGTGTCGGTTTTTTAGTCTCTGTTCTGAGAGTTTGACTAGCGTGTTGCAAGGGACTGAAGCATGTCACAGAATTGCTGGTATCTGCCTTTACGTAAAACTTTTCAATATAGAGACAGAGACCCACACTGGAACACTGGACTGAGCTCCCAAAGTCCCAATGAGGAACAGAAGGAGGGAGAAGATGAGCAAGGAAGTCAGGACCAAGAGGGGTGCACCCACCCACGGAGACAGTGGGGCTGATCTATTGGGAGCTCACCAAGGCCAGCTGGATTGTGACTGAAAAAGCAGGGGATAAACCCGGACTCTCTGAATATGGTGGACAGTGAGGGTTGCTGAGAAGCCAAGGACAATGGCACTGGGTTTTGATCCTACTCCTTGTTCTGGTTTTGTGGGGGCCTAGCCAGTTTGGATGTTTACCTTCCTAGACCAGGATGGAGGGGGGGGGCTTTCCACAGGGCAGGGAACCCTGACTGCTCTTCAGACTTGAGAGGGAGGGAGAGAGGAGTGGGGGGAGGGTGGGAGGAGTGGGGGGCTGGGAGGAGGCGGAAATTTTTTTTTTCTCAATTAAAAAAAAAAAACAAAACTTTTCAATATAGCTTTTGCTTGGCTGTATTTCAGTTAGTCAGGCCGGTTTTCTTTTCTTCATTTCTCTTAATGTCTGGAACGGTGCTGGGAGTTGGTTAATGTCATTAATTTTTGAAAGGCATGTAAGATTCCTTTATTATTTCCAAACACTGTATAAATAGGAAATGTCAATAATGGTGAAGGCAGCGGTAGACTTTCAGCGAATGCTTTAAAGTTAATGACTCATCGTGGCTTTTGTTTTGCCTGTTCATCTAAGAGTCAGGTTTGTATGCAAATTAAAATATGCAGTTGGGCCCTTAACTTATTCAAGACCACAGGGATGCTTAAAGGAAATATCTAGACACACCAGGTTAGCTTTGAGAGCACACACAGAACCTATGCTTACGAGTCAAGGAGAACAGAAGCCTGAGCACTCAGGGATCCTGATAGTCATGATCTGCATGCTTGAACCTGACCAGGACACCTTTGAAAGAGTCAAGTAAGCAAAGAGTCAGGCACTTGCCAGACAGTTGCCTGGCTCAAGGACACACACCCAAAGTCAGCGGTGGAGGTGGAACCAAACAGAATGCTCCCTCTAGGACAGTAAAGAACGGCTCACTCCCTCTGACTCATGCATGCACGGGGGCTAAGCCTAGCATTTCTTTTGGAAAGTAAGATGGGGCTCCTTCCAAAGACACAATTGCTTCATTTGCTCAGTTCAGAGAAAGCAGGTGAATAGGGATCTCAACATGAAACAACTGCCGTCCTCCCAGGTCAGCATTTCAGCAGGATGATGGTGACTTCAGCCTGGGACCTCCAGTGTTCCCAATGTGCTCTCAAGAATCCAGACTTCTAAGCTTCTATTGTGTTTTCCTTGGTCTGTGGATTGATGATGTGGCTTACCTGTCTCCATGGCCACAAATAACTCTCATTAAAGACAATATAAATGAGCAACATGGAGTTCACAGGCAGAGTAAGAATCCATGACCCTAGTATCTGTCGTGTAAAAGAGGCTATGGCCTCTCCAGCAGCGCCTGCCCACATCTCAGATCTGGTAGGTCAGGACTCTACTAGATATTCCGCCTCAGGCAAAAGGGACTGTGGGCATCCTAAGTGCTTAAATTGAGGAGACAGATACACAGCCTGCAACCCTGAAGTAGTGCCACACAGGACGTAAGAATGTGGTGCTGGGCGTAGCATCAACATAAAGACTCTGTCATCCTCTTCAAAATATGCAGTACCACACCATAAAGAGCATGTGTCCCCTGCAAAAGAATATTAGTGTAACATTTTGAATGCATCTCCTTGTGACCTGAAGTTTAGTTTAGAATTTCCTTGACCCTCAGAAAAAAAGATAAGCCTTAAGGATAATAAAGCACGTACCATAGCAAAAAGGAGTTTTGCACTGACAGCTTCATCTGGTCTTGGACCCTCAGACACCCCGTATGACTGTGCCCCTGGAGTTCTTTCTGGTAGTGTTTGTGTTCCTATTACACTTGCAACCAACATGCAATTCTAGGCTTCAGCCTGCAGACAAGATTGCATCATTTTAGCTGCACCAGCTGGGATTAATACAAAGAGTCTCACACAACAGTCAAGTTCAGCTGCACAGAATGGAACCTCTCAAAATCTGGAAGTAACCCTGGAGAACAGGAACAGCAGAGTGCTATTATACTTTTAAAAAATGCATGGCAGACAATATTCTTCAGTGGCTTCATGAGGCGTACCCCGGGAACTCTGGTCACACCTCAGGGACTCAGAGGGATTAGCCCTGTCCTTCACTCATTATTCATAAATAGAAGTTTACGCAAAGAAACCAGAAATAGGTGTGAGTGACCCCACAAATGACCTGGATCTTCAACATAGTGACACAACCAGAAAAAAAAAAAAAAAACAACTTGAATTTAACTTCCAGGGAACTTGAAGGGCAGTGTGACTTCCTGATAGAGTTCTCAGGGAAAGTAGCCTTGACAGGTCAGACATTAGGATCTTTCTAGACCTTTCCAGAAACTTAAGGCTCTGCCGATCTAGGCAGCTGCTGGTCTCTTCCTCACAACTTGCAAATCTCTCACTCTTCTTTCCAAGACTTTCAGGCTCACGGTCAGGACATCTCATGCTGGATGTGCATGGCTTCAGACTGTCTGAGGCCTCTTCATGCATTGGAGTATGGTCACCATCATCCACAGCCTCCACCTACTAGATACCCCGTAGTTGTGCCTTATCCTGCATTGACAGTAAGTAGCAACATGACCAAGGATCCTAGGGGACAAGTTACCCTTGATGAAAAAGCACAGTTACAGATGTCCCTTGTTTTCTCTTGGTTCCTGGATCTCTCTTTTCCCACAATTCCATTTTATTCCCATATCTTCCAAAAAAAAAAAAAACCAAAAAAAAAAAGTCATCAGGGCTCATCTTCCTAAGGAATCATCCACGAGAGGTTGTGTCCCCTAGCAACACCACATGAAGGATGAGTCAGGAATCTAGACAAGGAGAGAGCTTGAGGAGGGATTCCCTGAGTTCCCGGAGTGAGCAGTGGGAGAAAGAACATCTTCACAGCAAAAATCAGAAATGACACAGATGGGAAGCAGAAAGAAAGAGACACACGGCACCGGCACCGGCGCTTCTCCTTGTGAAGCCCTGAAGGCCACTGGTGACAGTGGTGTCATGGAGAGAGACCTGTGGAGTGGAGGGGAGGGACAGACTTAGGAGTCCAGCTTCAGGAGGCTGAGTGGGAAGAAATATGTCCAGTTAAAATTCTCTGGACACCAGAAGAAAGGTATTTGTTAAATGTTGTCAAAGTATAATGAATGTGCTCTAATAACTCTGTGCTTTCGGGGTGTGCTATACATGAAAGTATCATATAGGAAAAATTACTACTATTAATCTAATTTTGAAGAGAAAGGAGTGTGGGCTCACAAGAACAGGAATGGTTTAGCCTCCTCAAAACTAACAGCTAACTTTTCTGGAAAAGGAACATAGAAATTACTAGAGGTTTTTGTTTGTTTGTTTGTTTGGTTTTTTGAGGAAATTAAGTCAAATAAGAATTTGAGTCAACAAAGGTAAATAATAATTTAAAGAATGAAGTGTATCATTTAAAATAAAAATGTTAAATGTTAACTGGCTTTGTAATGTTTGTACCGATTTGTGAGGTACCATAGAGAATACCGGTTTACACTACTCACCCATGGAAAATGGCAGCAGTGTTGCTGTGTCCTGAGCAGTACTTCAAGTGGACTCTTCAGACTGTCGTAGTTACTCCTAAATGCCCAGTGAGTTGCTAGTCAGCTTCCTCCCGCCCCCAACTGTGGCTTAGGGATGAGTGCAATGGAAAAGCCTTTTCTGCAAGGGAAAGGATCAGCCCCACAGGGCGAGGAGTGTAAGTTGTGGGGACAAGACAGACTCCAGTGAGCTCTGCAGGGTGCACAGCTCTGGCTGTGTGAACCCCCATACCTCACTTGATCCTCACAAAGCCTGGAGAGGTTTTACCCCACCCCCATCTCTGGCCGTATTCCTCCCTGCCTCTGGGTATCTGCTCTGCCATTAGCCCCGCTCCTGCCTCCCAGAGGTTTCTTGTTTACAAGTGTATTTCTATATGACACAAACTCCACTTTAGATGGCCAGAATATATGCTTGTTAATATCTCCATTTTAATTTATAGGAAGTGCAGGAATCATTTACACTACTTACTGCTCCATGCGTGTTTTGTCTTGGAGGTAATCTGACAGGATGGTTACCAGCGTAGACTCTGGCTCTGGTGTATTGAGTTGCGTCCAATATAGTCATTTACTTAGGTTTTTTTTTTTTTTTTACAGTGTTTCTCTGTAGCTTTGGATTTGGAGCCTGTCCTGGAACTAGCTCTTGTAGACCAGGCAGCCCTTGAACTCATAGAGATCCGGACACTTTTCTCCCAAGTGCTGGGATTAAAGGCGTATGTCATCACCACCCTACCCAGGTAGTTTTTTTTTTTTTTTCTATTTGAAAAATCTAAGTGATAGCAGAAGTAACTTCATATAATTCTGGTGTAGAGGTAAACACATATAAAGCCAGTTTATGGGAAGCTAAAGTTTGCAAATGTTGGGCTAGCCTGGGCTACAGAGCAAAGTTTGCCTGGACTACTTAGAACTTTTAGTTTAACTTAGGACAACTGTCTCAAAAAGTAAAATAAAAGCCTTCACAGAGTTAATCAATGAATGAATTGACTCACAAAACATTTATGATATTGCTGAGCACATAACAAGCTATGAAAGTAGCTATTGTTATTCTGACATTTGTTTGTGATAGAAAGTATTTTGCATAGTAGATACTCCAGTAACACCTCATATAATTACACAGATATTTCTTAACTTGACAGAATCAGCCATCATCTGAATATTGTACTGATAAAGAAGAAACAGTTTCACATCCCCAGTCTTTTGTGTTCCAAAATTCTAACAAAGATGACTGAGATTAATAAATATTGATGCTCTGGGTGACCGCGTCCTGGGGCTGCTCAGTAGACGCTAAGTCTAACCCTGCAGGTTTGCTGTCCAAGGCTAAGATCGCGGCAGCAGGACTTTGCTCCCTCTGCCACCTGTGGGAGACTCCTCCTGGGCCTCTTGCTGGCCTTGGTGGCTTGCTGGTTGTCTGTGCTGCACTCTGGCATGCAGTACAGGACAGCAGCTGTCCCCTGATGCTGTCACCTTGGCGTACCTCTATTTTTTCCTCACTCTCTAAGGATGTGGTTTATACCGATTTATGACCTAATATTAATGTTTTGAGTTCTTCCAGTGCGCTATCTCCTCCAATGAAAGCATTCCCTCCTGGAGGGAAATTCACTAAGACACAGGAAGTAAGTAAAACTCACAAAGATTAGAGAGTTATAAAACACAAGACTCACAAAGGTCCTCCTCAGGTTGTTTAAACACAGTTTCTGGGGAAGGAGACCCCACCTGGCTGAGATACCTGCAAGTCTTGAAGATCTAGGGTAGCTTTAATACCTGCACCCATGCTGGGGTGGGCTTCATGCCATGTAACTGCTTTTGACTAATCCTGCCCATGCTTGCGAGTGGCACCCCACCTATGCCCCTAAAGTAATCTCAGTAAGCTACTTATTTATTATGCTAGACTTGAATGGATTGGTTTGGTTTTGTTGTCGTCAGCCTCCTCTTAGATGAATAGATGCTTGCTCATGTGCCCCCCCTCCCCAGAATATCTCTAAAGACCACATTTGGAATGAGGAGCCCCTTCAGCCACACTGTCAATGCTAGGTCCTTAACATGCTCTCTGAGAGGATGTAATTTGACTCACAGTTATATAAATACTGTTTGTGTTGCTCTCGGTAGAACTCTGTCCTACATCACTTCTTGGGATTTCTTTGGTCATTCTCCTAATGGCTCATCTATGACATCCTTGTAATCCTTTATCCAAATGACATTATAGACACGGTTGCCTCCTTTTCCTGTCCTCTGCCTGTCCAGAGCATGGTACTTTTCGAATTTAACCTCTAGAAATCTAACTTCCACATAGTGTGTGTGTGTGTGTGTGTGTGTGTGTGTGTGTGTGTGTGTGTGTGTGTGTGTGAGAGAGAGAGAGAGAGAGAGAGAGAGAGAGTCAATGTCTCCTATACTCTTTAACAAAGTCTCTTTTTTCCTTGCTGTATATTCTCCACTGTCTTGTTTTGTTTTGCATTGGTTTTGGAAACAGTGTTTCAGAATGTAGCCTTGGCCATTCTGGATCTCCCTTTGTAGACCAGGCTGGCTTCAAACTCATAGAGAACTGTCTATCCCTGCTTACAGAGTGGCGTATTGAAGGTGTGTACTGCCGTTGTCTCTTTATAGAAGATGACACGATAGTCAAAATTTTGGAATCTTTGGATTTTTTTAAAAGTTCTTTTATCCTATTTGCACAATCATTTGACAGCTTGTCTAGATGTAGAATCCTATATAGAAATAGTTTCCCTTCAGAATGAAGAGGCAGGTTTGTTGTTGTTTGTAGCATAAGGGACTTTGTTCTCCAAGTTTTGATCTTTCATATGGAGCTGAGTTTTTTTCATGACTGTCTCTAAGGAAGTTTAATAAATTCTCTCATACTTTGCCCATGAGGAGGCAGACCTGGAGAACACATTTAGTTTGCTAATTCAGTGTCTTTCCCCCATCTTCTTGTGCCCATCTGCAACATCCTTTTACATATGGGGCATCTTTTCTTACCACTCTAAGTGTTGGAATTGACGTTTCCCTTCTCTGTCTTGTGTGATCTCTACTTACTGTGCTCTAAACAATTGTATTTGTTTCTACTGAGCTTTCTTTTTGTATAGGAAACCATTTTTATATGACAACAAAGACCTGGCATACCTACTAGTATTGAGGTAGATCAGACTGCTTGGTCGGAGGGGGGGGAGACTTCAGGAAACATGGAGGGACTGACTGTCTAGCTCTTTGGCACCTTTGTGAGTTGATTCACAGAAGATGCTGTCATGTGCATTGACATGACAAGGACCCTGAATGCTCTTGGATGAAGCCAGGGCCAACAATTCCAATCAAGAGTGATCCTCAAGCCTCCTGCTTGGTACATATGTCTGCATTGTACATTCTACTGGCTATACAGCTATTATCATAGGAGCTGCCTTCATGGTCTTGTGAAAAGGCCATTTTAGCCCCTCATTTTGCTTTTTCAGATAATAAAACAAACCTGTGTACTAGTCTAAGAGGCACTAGTGAGTGGATAGGGATCTAGGGAGGGCGATCAAGGAATGGTGAACAGGAAGGGCCTGTATCTGTGTGGATGGATGCTCAGACAATAACTCAGTTGTGTCTGTGTAGTCTTCGCACACAGCATCTTACTTTTCTACATTCTTAGTGAGACCTGCAAGTCCCTAATGTTCAGGTGGCTTCTATGGTCACAGGACACCTCTTACAGGTATTTTATTTGTGGTTTTGTTGTCTACTTTTTCCTCCCTAGTAAACATGGCTTCTCTACCCACATTTTGCCATCATCCGTTTGGTTGCTGTGGACTTAGAGAATTTATTTTTATTATTTCCCACAATGAAGAGAAACGAATGTGGATAGGCATGTGGTCATTCACTGTCCATCAGTAAGATGACAAGGGGGGTTGTTTTGTGTATTACTTTGTTTTTAAGGGCTAGGTATTTGAGCACAGAATAACCTCGTGCTCTCTCAGTGAGCAGGACATGGATACCCCCATCCTACAGATCATCAAGGTTTTCTCTCTTGTTTGTGGAATCTGACATAACTGGAGTGTGTTTTCAACCAGAGGGAAGGCTCTGCATTTTATTTTATTTCATTGTTGCTGTGGCATTTTTTTTTTGGTTTATTTGTTTATTTGCTTGCTTGCTTCAAGTAACTCCGCATTGATCAGCAGAACTATTAAAGACAACTTTCCTCTCCCAGTGGCAAGCGAGACGTAGCTTAATCTTAAAAATGTGTATGTTGGCTTCAGCCTCACAGCTTCCTGCTTCCTCTTTCTGAAATGGTATTGCTCTCACTTTTGTTATTAAAAATACAGCAATCTGCCCTGTGAAACCGCAAAATGAGAAAAGCACAGCCCAGTCTATGAGAACTATGTTTCCCCCCTCCACTGCAATGCACCAGTTTCCCACAGCCTACAGTGCGTATCTGAACAACCGCATGTCCCGCTATATATTACCGAGCCATCTTCCTCCGTCGCGGCGTTATATAGTGAGCGCTTTACGGCATTAATTTTTCCTTTACTATGTGATTTGTAATTGCTCGAGGGGATTTAATCTTACAGATGTGCCATAATTCACGTCTTTAAATAGTTTGCCAACAGTGAGTATTATGTAAATTTTAACTTGTCTATTTCCCGTGCAGAAACAATTCCTCCTTCCTAATTTGTGCATCTTGGCTGGCTGTGAATTAACTTTGCCTTGCTCCCCGTTTACTGGGTGTATTATTGTTGCTATGATGATTTTTCTTCTAGGCTATGGAGTCTTCTCCAATAATTGACTGGTAGATCCTGTATCAGGAATGTGCTGACTTGCCAGCGACCCCCAGGCAGCTGTCCATGGCTGTCCCTTTGCTGTTTAGAAAACTGGATCCACAAGTTCAGCCATCTTCAGCCTCTGCAGGGGTGGTGCTCCTGTGGGTTGCTGCTCCATTAGCTGCCTTAGTGGGCTCTCCTCTCCCTCATTTCCTAGAACATGGCCTTTGTAGCAGAACCTGCCCTGAGTGTCTGCTCTCTCTCTCTTTCTTTTTTCACATTCTTGGTCATCTTCCTCTCTTCTGCTATTATCCCCTTTCTCAAACCTGTGGAATTTATAACTCAGTTATTTATCTCTTCTGCACTTTGGTATGGCCCCTCCCCCCAGAAGTGTGAAGTCTTGTGTGAGGGGTAGTACCCCCCCCACTATCCGAGACATCAGCAAAGCTTGCTGGGCCTCTTGAATAAATAAACACACAGTTCTTATTCTAAAATACAGATTTTTTTTTTTAAAAATTCTAATCAGTCAGCACATATTGTGGATTTAGTACCAGGCCATAGGCAGGAAATGAACTGATACCTGCTGCCAAGGGTTCTCCAGCTTTGTGAAGAGACAGAAGAGGCAGAAGCTGCCTTGCTGTGTGCACTCTGTGTCTGGTTCTGGGCTTCCAGGAGGGCTCTGGGAAGCCAGGGCATGCATGCAGGACACATGCAGAGGGAGTGTTCACAGGTGATCACTCCTCCTATGGACAAACCAGGTGGAGTAAGCGCCCTACTGTGGTGGGGCAGGGCAGGAAGCCCACATCTGACCACAGTGAAGCCTGGATGTGAAGTTTGTTCTTTTCTAGAAGGTGTTTGGAAAAGTGCTGTGGGGGTGGAGATTGGTGTTTTCCATGATCAGACGGGCACTTGTGGGTACCCAAGTTAACCCCCAGCACTGCAAAAATAAGTAAACAAACATATAAGTAAATACATTTTAATATGACAATTGAATAGAATAGATGTTTTAGGTTCATAGCTCTAGATGATAGCTAAGTTAAGGGTGAATATAATTATCCAAGGGGAACTGTGAGAAAATAATAAAAATGAGAAGAAATTTTGGAAAAGGCCAGTCTTCAGTAGGCAAGGCAGGGTGAACACACAGAGAGAAACACAGAGACCTCCTGAGGAAGGGGCTATCTCGCAGGGGAAAGGCATGGAGGTGAGCCTGGAGGATTGTTCTGAGAAGCACGATATCCAGAAACAACACTCGTGGGGGGATTGTGGCAGGTGAATAGAAAATGGAGGCTGTATATCAAGATTAACAAATGAAAGAAGCCTCAGAGAGGGCAAGCCCTTCCCTACATGGCCCTTACCCAGCTAACATCACACTCAGGGCAGTTTGCAGAGAAAGACAAAACCCTTCCTTTTCGGTATAAGGAATAGCATTTTCACCAGAGAAGGCAAGGCTCACAAATGTATGAAAATATCCAGGAAAGTGTAGAGAGAGCCCGCCCTTTGGGGGTGGGACGGCCTCGGGCAAATGTCTATAAATCGGGGTGCACAGACACTGGTAGCCCCTTTTTTTGTCTCCTATTTTTGGGCATAGTGGGAACTTTGGTTGCGTGAGTATGTTATTTATATTAAAGTTGCTTTTATTTTATACCAATTGGCCTGTATTAATTCGATCCGACACATTGTGGCATTAAGTTCTGCAGGATTTTTTTCTTCAGCTCTCTGGCCCATTCCCATTCATGGGAGTGCCCTTCTGTTTCTTAATAAGCTGATTATATTTCTATTTGCGACGCTGTGTCCCTGGTCTAATTCATTGCCCTCTGACACCAGAAATGGCCCTGAGACCCAGATCTTGCTCCGGTTACAGAAGGTTCTTGGCCTCTAACCGGCGAAACCTGTAGAGGACAGACCTCAGAAGGCAGATTCTGTGGCAGAGCATAAAGAAGGCAGGGTACCATGGGATCCTCATTTCCTTTTGAAGTTTCTTGACTCCTAGTTTTATTTTTGTTTTGTTGCGTTAGTGTCTCATACAGCTCAGCCTGGCTTGAGCTTGTTATGTAGCTCAGGATGGCCTTTGCCTGCTCCTCCTGCCTCCACCTCCCGAGGGCTGCATGACATGTATGCTCCACCAAGTTCCTCACTAACTAAGAAAGGTGATGGCAGCGGGAGATCGGAAATTTCAAGGTTCTCTTGAGGCCTTGGCCGTGTATTTTAGGTGTGTGCTGTGTGCACATGTATTAGTGTTTTGTGAGCAAACCCATTTGACAAGTCACACAGGTGAAGTCAGAGGACAGCCTTAGGAGTTGTCCCTTGTAGAGGGAAGGGTCTTTTGTCTGTTTTGGTTGTATATGCCAGGCTACCTGGCCCATGAGCTTCTGGGGATTCTATTGCCTCCATCTCCCCTCTTCACTCAGTAATATTAGGATTAATGAGGCTTTCGGTACAGGTCAAGTTCTTACATTGTTTCTGGGGATTCAAACTCAAGCCCTCAAGCTTGAGTGGCAAGCATTTTTAACCACTGAGTCCTTAATCTTCCCAGTCCTGACATATTAGTAAAGATACTTTATTTATACATGTTTATTGTACAATGTGTTGAGTTCCATGGTGGCATTTTAAGGTACATCTTGTATTTTGAGCATTTTCGTCTTCCATTACCCTCTCTTGCCTCCTGGTTCCCCAACACACTAGGACACACCCCCTTTTCAAATCATCCCTCATCTATTTAAGGTGTGTGGATGTGTATGCAGGTATATGCGCACGTGTATGTTTAAATATAGGTTCTATTTTAAAGCAAAGGACAGGCCTCAGCAGTGTGACATTTTGAGTCTAAGGCCATTCAGAAGAGGGATCAGCTTTTCTTGCTGCCGTCTTGTCTATCCATTATTAGATTTATCATGGGTGGTTCTGTAATGAACGCATGGTTCCTGATGGAAAGTTCCCATTACCAGGTTCCTGGAGATTCTCATATAACTGATCATTTAGCTCACCCTCTGTGGACAAACTGCCTGGAAAAGTGGGCAGGCCTTTGGGCCAGTCCACAGCATCTTGAACTGTCTGTATCAGCTGCACCAAGTTAACTAGAATCAGGGGCCGAGGTGCAGCGGCGTTCCCCGTACAAAGAAGAGTGTGCAAATGCCAGATCAGAATGGTTCACCGCTGCTGCCAGGGCTGCCCTAAATTTAATTTGAGCAAGTTTGAAAGAAGGCCCCTCTCTGGAGTTCTTGACAAGCCAGAGAGGCACTCACAGCTTCTTCCTGACAGATCCGTGTCACCATAATGATGCCTTTGACAGTGTTGGCTGTCTGAGAAAGCAGCACTGGACCAAGTCCAGATGTGGCTCTGTTGAGGGGGAAAGGCACCTTGGCTTCTTCCAGCCCAAGTCCAATTAAGCACCAATGTGTGGTCAGGTATCTGCCCATCTTCCTGCTATTCCACAAGCAGCCATGCTGCGTACCGGTTCACTAAGATATACTGCCAGAGGGCAAAAAGACTGCCAACTGGACCTCTGTTAAACAGAATTCAGCCCAGGCCCCAAGTGTCAGGACAGAAACTGGGAAGCGCTTAGCCAGCACCGGGCTGCTCCCAGGGCTCAATGTGTGTCAGCTCCTCTAGTCCTCACCGAGGTAGAACACCCTCCCCTCTGCTGTGAGGAGAGGAGGGCAAGGCAGGGAAACAGGAGCCATACAATGATGGGTGGAGAGGCTGAGTTCATACCAGGCAGCCTGGGCCATTGCTGCAGCAAAGTCACCCAGCGCTCACTGTTCATGTCCGGATTCGGCTAACAGCACTGTTACCACATCGCCGTTCCAGCAGGTAATCCTGTATATCTTACCTTCTGATGAAAGTCAGGGCAGTTTTGATATCGTACAACTGATTAAAATCACTCCTGCCCTCCGCATCCGACCAGGTTAATCAGAGAGCATGTCTCTTTAAGACTCGTCACCCAATCTGCATTACTAACACTTCAGTGATGTATCTTGTCGACCATCATTAAGAAAGCTGCAGTCTCTGCACTCCCAACAATGCAGAAGGTCTGAGCTCTCAGCGTTCATCGAGACAAAACATCCTGTGTGCTCCCGTGCTCTGAGCTCCCTCCGCACGCATGGGATGTCAAAACCCCAGCTTTTGGCTTGACTATTAATTAGCGTTTAAGACTCATTAAGCTGGTTTTAGTGATTTATTTCATTCTGTAATTAGATATTATAATTAGACTATATCTATCAGATTTTCAACTTTCCTTTAATAAGAAACTGTTCGATACATAGAGATATAAATTTATCAAATTATAACACCTCATTTGAACTAGATTGTAAATCTTGTTTTGAAATACTTGAGTGATAGCCTAATGGTGGTTCTGTGCCTCTATATGTGAATGTGCCTTTTCTGAGTGGTCAGTGTGCCCTAGTGGGATGTTGGGATCCTTGGTGTGTGGTATAACTATCTCCTTCTATTAAATTTTGACCTTCAGAGCTCAAAGAGGCATGAATGACAAGGCTTGTGTGATATATTGCTAGGTCATCCTTTGTAGTAATTCCAAAGGTTACTTCCTTTCTTATGAAAAAAGCATTAAGGAAGACATAAGATAAACCAGGCATTGTGCATGGAATTTCGTGAACCAACCCTAAAAACAGGAGATTAATGATGATGATGATGATGATAATGATGATGATGCCCTACTGTTTTATAGGGCATGTGAAGATCAATCTATTTAATGACAAGGTGAGTCTCCACTTCACTGCAAACTGAGCAAAATTAGAGTTGGTAACATGACTAACATGCACACACATACATATGCACACATACATGCTTGTACACACATTCACACCCTTGCATGCACACACTAAGATACACAGGCACACACACACGCATGCACACATACATGCATGCACATACCCTTTCAGAGTGGAGACAGTGTAGAGCTGCTCTGGTCTGCCTCCCCAGTGAGCAGTACAGCTATTGTTCCTAACCAGCACTGGCATGGTGCCTGGTCAGCCTGATGACTGGTTCATCCTTGATGCTTCCTTTGGGGGAGAGAGCACCTGCCTCTGGGATCCAGGCTGGAGAGAAAGGCCCCAAGGTTCAGGAGTGGCTCTTTAGCAGCAGCCCTATTTTCATGTAAAGACATGACCATAAATGTGGACATATGGTCTGAAGCATGTTCTGAAAATGGGACAGAATATTTGCTATTGGTCTGTCCCAGACAGCTTGGGACATATGGGCACTGTGCACAGTGAATGGGGTTCTGAATTTACCGAGGGCTGGGTACCTAAGGTAAAGCTGTCAGGGGCACAGAGCAAAGACAGTCTGCTGTAAGAGTCGGGCTCAAGTCTCACTTTGCTACTTTCCAGTAAATACTGGGAGTGTGGTCAGCTTTTGAGAGCCTGAACTGTCTCACGTAGTTGTCGCTAGTCACATGTGGTTATTGCCACATTTGTATCCCTGGGGACTTGAATATTCAGTTGTAATTAACTAATTTAAACATAAAAGGAGAGCTCCATTCAGCTTTTGGAAGGTTTATAGATATGTTTAGACCATCTTGGTGCTATGACTCACCTTTCCAAAATATGACATTAAAATACAGATAGCCTTATTTCTGATTTTAAAAGTTGCTGTGTGTTATAAGAAAGAGCGTGGTGGATTTTAAGGACTTCATATAGGAATGGAATACGAATATCATACTGATAGACTTATGTAGATTGAATGTTGATAAGGTGTTTTGTATCTACTTCATTAAATTAAATAAACTATTAAAATACCAGCTGTGACTGCTGCTGGAAAGTTGATCGCTGAGCTATGAGTATCCACTCACCCTGCAGGCCCTTCTCATGAAGCATAGCTCTGAGTCTTCTCTGATTCACCAGATACAGTCTATCTGCTAGAGGTCCCATCTCTGCTCCATCCTTCCCTGCACTTAAATTGAAGCTCCTAACTCTCCCATCCCCACTCAATTCAGAGAGTAGTACAATGTCACCAAATTCTCTCTCTCTCTCCCTCTCTTTATCTCTCTCTCCCTCTCCTCTCCTCTTTTCTCCTCTCCCTCCCCCTTTTTTTGTTTATTGAAACTGAATCTTGATATGTAGTTCAGAGTGGCCTCAAGCTTAGAATCCTTCAGCCTCAGTCTCCTGGGTGTCAGGATTTCTGGCATGTACCACCATGCTTGCCTCATTTCTGGAGGTCATTTTCCTATCGTGGATGACCTATTTGCCAAGAATGTGCCCTCTGGTACTACATCCAGTCGGCCTCAGCCAGTGTCACTCATCAGGGCACAGACAGATTTCAGTAGTGCCAACTTTGCCTTCCAGTTTCTCCATTGCCCACCCAACCCCTCAAGCCCTTCACACCCCTAACCTAAGCCTGGCCTATGACAGCTCCAAGCTAAGCGTCTGCATCCCAGCCACCGGTAGAACTGGGTAGATAGACTCATGCAGGTTTGTGCAAAGGTAGAACAAGGACACCATCAATCTCTCTGGGCATCCCTCTTTCTCCAGCTGTCCTATGGATATCTGACCCATATTTCTCTTCTGGGTTGCCTGTTACTTACACACTTGTGTTTCTTTATGTTTGCAGGAGTGGCAATATATTATTCCCAAGTATTGAGAATTTCTATTTGACTCTGGGCTCATCTTTTCCTGTTGGTATCATGACTTTAATGCACAAATTCTCTTGGGGTTAATTCAATTGGATCAACTCATGTTTGGGGGTAGGGGTTTTATTATTTAAAATATGCTTACTCAAGGCTGGGAAAAGGGTTCAGAGGGTCAAACTAATTTCCCTTCAAGCATGAAGACTTGAGTTCATATCTCCAGACTCCATCTTAAAGCTAGGTTCATATTGCCACTATCTATAATCCCAGCATTCCTTGGGAAGATGGAGGATGGGGACAAGAGAATCCTTAGAAGGCTGTGGGCTTGTAGCCTGCCATACATAGCAGAGAAAATGCCATACATAGCAGAGAAAATGAAAGAAAATAAGCCGTGTCTCGACCAAGGTAGAAGTGAGGATGAGGTAAAGGTAGCCTCAAACCGTGAGCCAAAACAGACCTCTTCTCCATGAAGGGGTCTTTAACAGGGCGATTTTGTCACAACAATGAGCCATAGCATTTAAATTAAGGCGATGTTAAATATCTAAATAAGCGTGGCTATTCCTAGCCACACCGAGGCTTCTAATCACTGAGACAGTATAACTTTGCGTACTTAAGTCTTTCAAGTGACAATTTAATCATTTTTATTTATCAAATTATTGCATGTGAGTCTAGAGAGATGGCTCGGGGGTTAAGAGTATGTGTGCACAGCCTTAGCAGAGCACCAGAACTGGGTTCCCAGAACCCAAATTTGTCCACTCACAAGTCACCGTAATTATATTTCTAAGCGATCCGACCCCTCCAGCTTCATGTGCTCATACTCATACGTAGACACACGCTGGTGCACATGTGCACACACACAATTAAAAAGAAGAAAAGTAAAAGTTTACAAATCGATGCTTTCATGCCTCTAGAGCAGCAATTCTCAACCTGTGGGTCATGAGCCCCTTGGGGATTGCATGACCTTCCACAGGGGTCACCTCAGACAATCAGAAAACACAGATATTTATATTAAGATCCATAACAGCAGCAACATTACAGTTATAAAGTAGCAATGAAAATAATTTCATGGTTGGGGTGCCCACGCCATGAGGAACTGTATTCAGGGTTCGCAGCGTCAGGAAGGTTGAGAACGCTGTTAGAGTTAGGATTATCGTAAAGAACATGGTTAATATTTCTTTTGTTGCTATTTTTGAAGGTAACTTTTCAGTTTATTTTTCCTGACTAAAATAGAATGTTATTTCAACAACTTTCCAATCTAATGGAATCTGTATAGTCGTGGCTGGGCCTAGGACCAGGACTGGCCTTGAACTTGTAGAAATCCTCCCGCTTTTGCCTCCTGGGTGTTGGGATTGCAGGCATATGTCACCATATCTTGTTTTGGTGTTTTAATAATTATATATTATGAGGGCTATCAGGCCAGTTCAGGACATAAAAGTCCTTGGGAGCCACATGAAGGAAAGAACTGACTCCTATAACTTATCCTCTGACTTTTTCGCCCAACACACATCATTACACACCACACACACACACACACACACACACACACACACTAAAAAATAAATAATTCAATGAACCTTTAAGATTTCTATTTTACTTAAAATGTCATAGCAACTATAAATAACTTACTCTCCTAGGTAGAGGTCCTAGTAAGATGGTGAGCAGGAGCCATGTATGCTTCTGGTTTATGCTCTCAAGTGCCACACTGTCCTTGGTTCACTGCTCAGTGTCCCAAGAAATCCTTGAAGCTCTGCCAGTGGGACAGAGTCAAATCCCACTCTAACAGCCGAAGGAAAGGCAGCCCATTTCCAGGTGAAGTAATGACCTTGGGCTCAGTGTGACATCCCACCAGAACACAAAGCGAGAAAGAAAAATTAAGAAGAAAATCGGCAGAAGGGCAGACAGACAAGTAATGGTGAGAATTACACAGAGGCAGGGCAGGCATGGGCACTGGGAAACTGTGGGCATGAGTGGGCATGACTGGGCGTGTTCCCTGTGTCTTGTGTCTAAATGGTAGATGCTGGGTGAGGTCAGATGGTAAAAATTTAACAGACATAGAAATGATAAAAAAAAATAAAACACTAAATGAAAACCTTAGACATGGAATGTCCCTAAATGAATGCTGAGAACAGACTAGAAGAGGACCTCACGCTGCTGAGGGAGGAGTCCTTGAAGGCACAAGAGTTGACTCTCCAGATGGCAGTGGAACAAAGGAGGGGAGTGAGCACTCAGAAGACCCTGGGGCTGTAAGGCAGCGTTCATGGGTCAAAAGGCATGTGCCAGAGCAAGAAAACAAGTAGGTAGCCCTTGAAGGACAAAAGAAATACTTGGGAAACTGATGACTGAGACCATTTAAAAGTAACACGGACGGTGAAATACAGGCCTGTGATGGGAAGGAACACTCCCAACGTGCTAAGAAAACTGAAAGGGAAATGACGGCAATCTCACCATCATGGTAAGGTGGCTAAGCAGACTTCTTTTAACAGACGAAATAGCAATTTTTTAACTGTCGATAATTAATGTTTATATGTCCCCCCAAATTAGTGTTGAATTAAATTAGCATCAAATTCGTATTTGAATCCCTGGTATGCAAGTATTAGAACCCCTGAGGGGTGATAAGGATTAGGGGAGACCACAGAGGGACCACGAAGCTGCATCCCTCTCTATGTGAGGCCATGCAAGATCTATCCTAGATATATCTACACAGACCATGAGTTTATCACCTCCCTCCAGAGCTGTGAGGTATAAATGCCTATTGTTAAAACATCCAGAATGTGTTGTTTGTTACAGTAGTCTGAGCCAATATTAATAGGCATCTTAAAACACACCACACATTATTGTAGAACACTCATGATTTTATATACTTATGAAATATTTAGTAAAACACACTGTCTATGGAGTTATTAATCGGGACTCACCATATTTTATATGACCAGAATTTTATAAGATGCATATCCTAACCATAGTAGAATTAATTGGGATATATTTTATTAGCAAGAAAGTTCTCTTCCAGTTATTTTGGGGTGGATAGTATGCTGCTATTAATTCTGAGGATCCTAGAACACAGAAGAGTACCAGACGTCATCACCCCTATTCAATTGTGTCTTTATGCCTGTTGGCTAGCATCCCCCCATTTATACCCCTCCATCCTCTCTTGTGTCTGGTTAACATGCTGAACCCAGAACACATCAAGTTAGGTACAAATCATCCAGACCCAGAAAGTAGCACTTTGTACCATGGGGCATCAGAGCCCAGGATGTTTTGTGAGGATGCAGACTCAAGGTGTGTCGGGAAGCCAGTCAGGAAGAGAGCTGCTCCTGTCAGCTACAGTGAAGACAACTCTGAGACCAGTGGTTCTTGCTAGTCTGTGCAGCTGCAATGAACAGACAATGCCTACAGCAGTTCTTGACAGCTTCTTCTCCCTACATCTTGTCTGATGTAAGCCTGAAGTGCAGATGGAAACGGGGTGCTGAGGAGGAGAGAAACGGAACCCATCTGCTTGGCACATGTTCCCACTGGATGCCATTTGCCTCTCCTGTCACAAACTCTCTCCGGGGCAGCTGCCTGGATTACCTTCACCATTAATTTCCTGGAACCTTCCAAGGGAAACCCATGGGAGTGATGTTTTATTTTTAAATTATTAAATAAAGCTAAGACAAATGGCCCAGGTCTACTATCCCAGCTAATTGGGGGGGGGGAGACTAAGGCAGGAGAATTTCAAGTTCAAGGCCTGCTTGGTCTATAGAAAGAGTTCAAGACTAGCCTAGGCAAATCACTGGGACCCTGCTGCAAAGTAAAACAGTACAAAGAAGGCTGGGACTGCGTCTCAGTGCTGGAGTGCTTGCCTGTCATATGAGAGGCCCAGGCAAGACGATAATTAGGTTGCAGATGGGTGAGTTTTAAAAGCCTGGGATTCTAGGAAATTATTATGTACTAAGGACACTTTTGTCTCCATGGGAGCTGAGTATCCTCTCCCTCTCTACCGGCTTTTCATCCATCAATATTGCTATATAAAGTGTGTTGTTCCTCTCTGGCTGCTGGGCTCATAGAATTTTGGAGTGGGGGGGGGGTTTCAGAGCATTTGCAGAGTGACATAAAGAATCTAACTGTAGCTGGTCATTGTTGGGGTTCTCAGCTACTTTTCTCCCCCTATTTTCTGTTCTAAGGCAATCCACATAGCTGTCTGCCTTGTCTGCACTGATCTCCACCGCCACCATCTCTCTATTAAGGCTTCCTTTTCTCTACACCTGCCTCAGCACTTTTGTGTGGACTTTTGGATAGCAGTCACCTTGACTGGGCTCAGGTGATGTCTCACGATCCTTTTGCCTTGGAATTCCCTGGGGTGAGGTACATTGAATATTTGAATGTCTCCTGGTTTATGGCTGCTCAGATCTTTAGTCAGTCTTATTGGATAATATTAACTGATGGTTTGAGCTTTTCATATTGTCTATATTTGAACCCCTTGTTGGATTCACAGTTTACAAAGAGATTCTCTAGTCCTGTAGGTTATCTTCTAACTCTTTGATTGCTTCTTATACTGGATAAAATCATCTTAGTCTGGCATAATTCCATTTGTATGCTTTTACCTTTGTGGTTTGTGCTACCTATGATCTATCAGTCCTGTAATTGTGTATATGTATTCAAAAGAAATTAAACCACATATTGAAAAGATACATGCACTCCCATATTTATTGTAGTATGGCTCACAAGAGCCAAGATATGGAGTCAGCTAAAGTGCCCATCAATATATCAGCAGTTTATGGAGATGTGGTGGCATATACACAATGAAATATTACTTAACCAAAACAGAATGAATACTGTCATTTGCAGTGATATGAATGGAACTCAAAGTCATTAAGTTTCATGGAATAAGGCATGCACCCACAAAGATAGCATATTTGCACTTATTTTCGGAACCCTAAATGTCCATCTCAGAAGAACAGAGTGGAATAGTAGCTACTAGAGGCAGGCAAGGATGGTAGGGCAGAGTCAAGAGAAGTCATATGCCAGATGCCACACCATGATCCGAGGACAGGAATCCATTTCACACAACACAGGAGGATGGTAATTTGGTTACCATAACCTATGACGTATTTTAAAGAAACAGAAAAGAAAAGTATAGAAGTTTGCAACATCTATGAATTGTTAATATTTGAGGTGCTGGGAATGTTGACTGCCTTGATTTTATCAAGGCGCATTGCATTCATGCATTAAATTGTCGCACCCGTCCCTCAGAGGTAGAGGTGCTGTGTACTAATAAACATGCTTCCAAGTCTCCTCTTCTTGTAATACATTCTGAGAAAAACATTTAGCAAGATTTGGGAAGAACTCGAATGCAAAATTCTTCAGGTCTTACAGTTTACATCACAAGCCTTTAAAAAAATTTGAATTTTATAGGAATTTCAGCCAACTCTCTCTTCTTCTGTGAAGAGGTGTTAGTAGAGTGGGAAAAGAACAGGTTGATGGGTTGATGGGTTTGTTTGCTCCATTTTGAGCCAGGTCTAAACCACTGTATAGTGGAAGAGAATTCAGTCCATTGGAGGTCTTGGCCTACCCCTGCTCATCAGTACCCCAGCCAGTCAAACAAACACATCTGTATGTGTTTAGAGACCCAGGAACCAGGAAGGTTCAGAGTCAAATCACTTGGAAGGAAAAGATGATGGAGACATACATCACACAGAAGCCTGACCCACCATCAGCCACACAACTCTGGATTTGAATCTCCACAGAAACTTAATGGTAACATGTATATTTTGTGGTTCAAGGCGAGTTCAGAGGCTAATCAAGGTAACTAATTAGCCATGATTAGATTATCCACAGAACCACTGGCTTCACGTCTTTGAGAACTCCATGGAAGTTAGATGAGGCACAGTGGACCCAAGTGCTTGTCTGTGGTCTGTTCTCCACAGTCCTTTTCCAGACTTTCGAACTTCTAAAATAACCTAGTGAGTTCCAAGAAAACAAGGGTTAATGAGGTAATTTCTGATTCCGCTAAAATGGTTTATTGCCCTTTGAATGGCTGTAATGGTCTTGCCAGAGAGAATGTCAGACACCACGTGACCCAAACTTCATTTTCAATAGACAAGAAACGCTGAAGAATGAAGGCGCTTGCTCCACTTTATGCAGCTCATCAGAAAAGCGCTAGAATTAGACACCTGGCTTATGGCTCACAGACGTTCACACATGCAGCCAGGGATCATGGGGGAGGGAACCCTGTATCACTGCATGGCGTTGCATAAGTCAGCTTGGAGGCTGGCATCCTGATGTTTAGGAATACATTATCCTGTGGGGACAGCCTAGCGAATGGCAAGTGCATTCCAGAGCATGCCGCAAAAGGGTAATTTAACTTTAACCTGAAATGTGGCAGAGCAAGGATGTGGAAGCGGGTAAATCCCTGACTGTTGGATCTTTAGGGTGGTAGTCTTCCAAATAATCTTGTTTTTCCGGTCGCCAAAGGACACCCAAAATGCTTCTTAAATTCTGAGTATCCATTCCTGTGGCAGGATGTTCTGAGCACATTTGAGTGCTCGGTACTGGGCTTTTTGCTGGGGGCAGAAGGTAGAATTCCCTGCCTCAGAGGGGATGTGTCACAGAGAGCAGAACATGAAGTAAACTCTAGTCTAGGAGGTACGGCAACATAGAAAATGCTGTGGAAAAATAAGACAGAGAGAAGTTAAAGAGGCCAAAGAAGGAGAAAGAACATAACTCTAAATCAGATGCCGTGAAGGACATGAAAGGGGGAGTGGTGGTATATACATGATGGGTGCACACATGTACACATGTGTGCATGTGAGGGATGGAGTAAGGACTAGGGACACGAATTCATGCCTTGCTGGAGGCCCAGTAAAGAGGTGGTGATTGGGCTACATGAAGAGATCAAAAAATATTTGGTTTTCTGTGATGGTGTCCATTCACTACAAAGGGAAGGTTCTCTTATGAGGGATAACAGTTACACTTACCTGTGGGTGTAATGTTAAGCTTTATAATGTAGTTTGGTATCCTGGCCTCATAGACTGGGGGTAGTACGTGGTAGATTTATGATCTGCTAGCCCTGGATTGTTGGCTAGATTTCCAATATCATGCATGTGTCTCCTATTGAGTAGGGCATAGTCCAATCAGACAACTGTTGGTTACTGCCAACGTATGAGTGTTCCTATTACACCTCAGGGCTATCTTGCCATGCTGGCTATTGTGATTCCTGGGGGTTATAAATAGGACTATTGACTATTGATTTCTTTCCTCTCTTTGCAGCCTGCACAATACTTTCTGGTACTATTTAGGGCAGACCACAGCAAAGAGGAGGCTTTTGAGTTTATTTGAGATCCAGCTCAAATAATCCGAGTCCTTTGTTCTAAGTACATGATATCGTCAGCAGACTCCACCATCTGAGAGGCATCCGAGAGCAACAGCAGGAGTGTATATTGTTTGGGGAGTTACTTGGGTTTTCTCCTGTCTGGTCTCTCATGCCTGGTATAGAGGTCTTTGTTAGATCGCTGTCTCAGTTAGGATTTCTTTGCTGTGGTAAAGCACCATGACCAAAAGCAACTTGGGGAGGAAAGAGTTTATTTCAGTTTACAATTTATAGTCTATTATCAGAGAAAGCCAGGCTGGAATTTAAGGCAGGAACTGAAGCAGACATCATGGAGGAACACAGCTCACTGGCTCACTGCTCATGACTTACTTAGCCTTCCTTTTAAATATCCCAGGCTCACTTGCCCAGGGAGACATAAGTCCACCATGGTCTGTACCCTTCTCCTTCAAAAGCTAGTCAAGAAAGTGCCTTACACACTTGCCCACAGACCAATCTAGTAGGGACATTTTCCTTAATTGAGGTTCCATCTTCCCGAATGATTCTGGCTTGTATCATTTGTCAGCAAAACAACAAGAACAGTCTTAGTCTGTGGCTCTGTGGGGAGCATTGTCAGTCTAGGTGTGAGATATATATATATATATTGCATATGTGAGATATATATGTATCTTTAGCATTATTAGTACATATATGTAAACATAAAATAATACGATTCCTTAAGCCTCTTGGTGTTATTTGTCCCTTCTCCTCCTGTATTGACCTTCCTTCCCTCTTCCCAGTGGGAGCCCGCTCTCTGTTTTCCCCATAATATCACTTATATATTGCTATCCCCCCATCAGCCCCTACCCTACCCTGCAGTCCCTGCCTATCTCCTGGTGGCTGAAGTTACTCCCATCTGAAGATTTGGCCATAGGAACTACATGAGAGAGAATATGTGTCAGTTGTCTTTCCGGGTGTGGGTTACCTCACTCAATATGAACTTTTCTAGATCCATCCATCTACCTATAAATTTCATGATTTTATTTTTCTTTCCAGATGAATAGCATTCTGTAGTATAACTGCACCATGGTTTCATTTTCTATCCATCTGTTGAAGAACACTTAGGTTGTTCCCATTTCCTTCAATTGT
The DNA here is from genome assembly GCF_000317375.1 of Microtus ochrogaster. Taxonomy (NCBI): domain Eukaryota; kingdom Metazoa; phylum Chordata; class Mammalia; order Rodentia; family Cricetidae; genus Microtus; species Microtus ochrogaster. Next base: position 25,765,076 of record NC_022029.1, read on the forward strand.
AACTAGGGCAGCAATGAACCCAGATGAGCAAGTGTCAGTAGAGCAGGATGTTGAATCCTTTGGGCAGATGCCAAGGAGCTGTATGCTGGGTCATAGGATAGATTTATTTTGGCGTTTTGAAAAGTCTTCATACTTAGTTCAAGAATGGCTGCACCAATTGCGTTCCCCCTAACAATGAATGGGGGTTTCTTTCTCCCCACACCCTTGCCAGCATTTGCTGACAAACATTTGGTTGATTTGGTAGGAGTGAAATGAAATCTCAAAATTGTCTGGTTGTTTATTTCCCTAATTGATAAGGATGGTAAACACTTTAGATATTTCTTAGCCATTTTTTCTTCTTCTGCTGAGGACTTCTGTTCAGATCCTTAGTCCACTTTTTAACTGAACGGTTTGCTTTCTGGGCTTTTAAGTGCTTTGTATACTCGGAACATTAATTCTTTGTATATGTGTACATAGAGAACCCGAACTGAACATACTACAGTTCAATGGATGAATACAGTTATGATGCAGCTCCTGTAACTGTGGCTCAGGGAACATCATCAAAGATGAGGCAGAGGACTAGGGAGTCTGCTGTGAGACTATGTCCCCTAGAAAGGGCTGCATAAACAAGACTCGAACAATGGCAATACCAAAAGGGATGATAACTCAAAAGGGACAAAATCTCATGGGGTCCCACCCCCAAACAAAGAACTACAGGCAGCTAATGACTATTGAGAGAGAGAGAGACAGAGAGACAGAGACAGAGAGACAGAGAGAGAGAGACAGACAGAGACAGAGACAGACAGAGACAGAGAGACAGAGAGAGACAGAGAGAGAGACAGAGACAGAGAGACAGAGAGAGAGAGACAGACAGAGACAGAGACAGACAGAGACAGAGAGACAGAGAGAGAGACAGAGAGAGAGACAGAGACAGAGAGAGACAGAAAGAGAGACAGAAAGAGAGAGAGACTAGAATTAGTCTCTCTTAGGATAAGCCCCCTAATTGGTTATCCAGTACAAAGTGGTCAGCCCTAATATTGTACACACATAAACAATAAAAATGGACTTAGCATGTTGTATTTATATTTGTGCATGCATACATACCTGTATATTCATACATACATACAGTCAGACATATAATGTTAATAAAGAAAATGAGGCTATCAACTTGAGAAGGGGGCATAGGGAGGACTGGAAGAAGGGAACATGGGAGGGGCTGAAGGGAGAAGAGAAGGGAAGTGATGTAATTATATATTAATTGAAAAGTACCTTTAAAAATATTTGGATATGCAACCAGAGAAGAAAGGGAAGACCAGGTCACATAGAGCTCTGCAGACCACTTGTCATGAGCACCCTGTGTCAGAAACATGAATATGTTCATATCCTTACACAATGCTAGTTTTAATAATAAGAAGTTCACAAATTCTGGCTGGTTCAAATGACAGCAATTTGTCATAAAATCCTCCCTAACTTGGTTGCCTGGCCAAGGTGAATGCAGGTTTGCTTATTCCAATCTTAATTACTAATATTAACTCTCACATCACACAGTACACTGTAAGTATATCTACATATCCGAATGCCTATATAGGGGTTACAGAATGAACACAAACCAAAGAGCCTGCCGCAGAGCTCAGGAGGTTTCAGAAGTGATGCGAGAAGGTGTCTGTGTAGATAAGATAAGGAACCAAACCGGTGTAGGAGGGGGTCGCTCCTGGAGTTGGCGTTTAAGAGCAAAGCCTGTTCAGCTAAGACATGAAAGGCCAAACCTGGCTCTGAGAAGAGCTATGGAGAGTTTCGATCCAGGTCTGGGTGGGAGAGTAGATAGCTAAAATAGCAGCAAAGAAGGCTGCATCAGTGGAGAGAGGAGAGAAACTGAGCTAACCAAAGGCCCAGGGACAGTGAGATTTCTCTGCTTACAGTCCATGATGCGCACAACAGGTATCTGAAGACGATGATACAGAACCTTGCCATCATGATGGTGGGTGTCTATCGCTTAGTGGGATCCAGCCGAGACAGTTAAACCCTTTTCTTGGTCTGTAGTGTTTGGTATTTCTTAGGCTGAATTTCTCTGGTATGGTTTTAATATGTTCAAATGCCTCCGAAGTCTTAATTTTCCCCCAATGAACTTATAAGGTTTCTGCTCTCAGGAATGAGTCACGTATCAGTCTGTGCTGGATGGGTGGTACCTGAGAGATGGAGTGATTTCTGTGTTCACCCAGGGGCTACAGTCATTCACCCTTCAAAACGGAGTCTCCTGCAACAAGACACAGCCTCAAAACTACCACTTTATACAATATGGAATCACTTGGAGTAGAACACAGCATACTCTGGACATCAATAATGATGACTTTGCCATCTGTTTTTAATGAAAGTAAGTAATTTCGTGGCTGTGAACAGACTGGACCATGATGTAAACTCTAGAAACAAGCTTTGTTGTTGAAGGGAGGAAGGTGCTTTGGAATGGTCCACGGAATGATGCTGACTCTTCCAGGCTGATGGTCCTGAGTGAAAAAGAAAAGACCCAGTGCTAAAGTCTTGTTCTCAGTGGTAAGAACACTTATCCTTCATGGAGGTAAGAAGGGACATAGAAACAGAAGATTTGGGTAGGAGACAGAAAACCTATTTGAACTTGCTGTGAGAAAGAGACACAACAAGCCCTTCCAGATCAAAGTTTCCCAAGGAAAAAGAACTCTCCAGGGCCAACCAGGAACCTGCAATGAAAGATCTCTCAATGTAAATGCCACGCAATGTTGGCGTTTACACTGGATGGCTAGCGAGAGATTCACTTAGAGGCCATCTCTAGGAGACTATTGCTGAGGTAAATGTGGAGCCCAGCATGTGGGCATCTGGACAGAAGCAGAGGGAGTGACCTTTCCTAGTTCTGAAGTAGCAGCCATCTGGTGTGTCAGGGATGGATGGAGCAAATGTCACTTAACTAAAGGAAGTGAGTTTCTCTCTGGCTGTACATGTATGTGTATGTGAACACATCAGGGGTGTGTAGGCGTAGAATAACCAAGGCAGAGTCTTAGGTAACACTATGAGGATATGGTTCTTAGTACAGGTGAAATAAAAATGGTAAGGCCAGGACTTTATCTGCATGAAGTATCCAATGATGTGTTGGCTAGTTTTATGTCAGCTTGACACACGCTAGAGTCATTTGGGAAGAGGGAACCTTGGTTGAGATAATGCCTTCATTAGATTGGCCTGTGGACAAACCTTTGGAGTATATTCTTGATTCATGATTGATGTGGGATGGCTCAGTCCACTGTGGTGCCACCCCTGGGCAGGTGGTTCTCAATTGTATAAGAAAGTAGACTGAGCAAGCCAATTAACAGTACCCCTCCATAGCTTCTGCTTAAGCTCCTGCCTCCAGGTTCCTTGCCTGCTTGAGTTCCTGCCCTGATTGCTCAGAGATGAAGTGTGTAAGAGAGCTGAGAGCTGTAAGCTGAAATTAGTCCTGCCTTGTCCTTGGTAATAGGACAAGACTCCCAGTAATAGAAACCTGAAAAAGGCAGACAAGATGATGATATCTTGGGTAGAGCAGACTCAGGTGAAGGGGGACCAGCATTTCCACAGTGACTCAGGGAACCGCAGACAGTGGCTCTACAGGCTAGTATTGCAGAAAGTTGGGTGGAACCCTGTGACTGCCTTGCAGGTAGCTGAGACATCATTGCTAAGGCCCTGGAGACACAACAGGAAATTAAACTGGTTTTCTTTCTTTCGAGTTGACCCTTGTGAGCTTTATCAGATATATCAGTTACTTAACTCTGTCTTTCAGCCAACTCTTTGGATGGGTTCTTTGATTTTGGAGGAGGACCCCAGATGGAAAACATCCTGCACAGTCACTGCCAGGGCAGCAGGAAGTGCCATCACTGTAGGATTGCAACGACAACCTGGGGCAGCCTTGGCGACATGGGGACCAGCGTCTTCTTCTTGTATCTCCCTTCATTAGTTTCTACTGATCATTTTGCGTTTATACCTTCTAAATATACTTCCTTAGTAAATAATTTAATGAAAATTTAGACTAAAAATACAAAAGAAACATGGAGTTTAATTATTCACTAGTAAAAATGTTATTGCTGGTTTGGATTTCTTTTTCTAGCAACAATTAGATGTTAAAATTTCTTTATTGATATGGTCACATAGTTTTCTTAATTTGGGTATTTTATTTGTTCTTATCAATTATTATTGTTTTAATTACACATATTTATACATTACAGTGTGATAATCAGATACATAAATCAAATTTGCAATAATTATGTCCCAACTGTTGGCAAAACACAGGCCTCATCTAGAAAGGAGTAAGACATAGTTTATTGTTGAGCAAAGTGTGAGTGAGCATGACCACAAAACACAGAACATATGTGTTCATGTCCCAAAATACATGTCCCAACTGGGTAAAGATTGCCCAATTTTTTACAGTCACAGAACACAGGAAAGTAGTGAGTCATTGTGTTTGACAGACACATTGGTGGGAGCAGTAGAACGAAATATCAGAGCAAAGCCAGAAGTTTCTGCCCCAGGCTCACACATCTGAGGCCCAGATTCACAATCATGCCTGGCACTGTGGGTGCTCTTCAAATCACCTTGACCCAATGGGTGCCATTGTTGGAATAAATTCAAGAAGTCTGAGTCCTGAACAAATAAACCTGCACAGTCTTTATGGGCTCCTCTTTTGAGACTTCTTTTTTCGGGGACAGTTTTGTTGGACACGGTCATGAGCCTCAGGGTTTCTGAGACCTGGGCTGCCCACACCTTTGCCCCCTGAAAAGCTAGTGTCTGTTGGCATGTGGCTATCACTCTAACCAGGCTTATGAACCTCGGGTTCTCTCATCTTTGTTGATTTTGCTTGGGTAGTTTGGTTTTGAACCCATGACATTACTGAATTTATTTTGAATGTGAGTCCTCAGTGTTTGGACCACGATATTTTCTGAAAGATGCATGGTTCCAGGCACAATTATGAATCTCTGTGTCAGAATCTGTCACCAAACTATCCAGTGGGTCCAGAGCCTGTCGCTTTGTCCAGGGCTCACTCCTAAACTCAGCCAGACCTAACTTCATCACCCACAAAGGAGCAAGGTTAAACCCTTTCCTGAAGAAGAACTTTATGCCTGTGTAAATGCTTAGATGGATACAGACAGCATCCAGGCAGACAGCAAAGCCTGAGCTAGGATGCTAAATGTGCTTCATCCCAGAGTTCAAGTTTTTATGTTGCTCCAGCCCCGGAGCATGCTACAGGTCCTCAACAAGACCGTAGCTGGGATTTGCTCAAACGTTAAGCCTGCCTCAGAATGTTCACCTGGCCCAAATGAGCTGTTTTGTAGAAACTGTGGCTGTGTTTTCACAACAGAAGAACTTAGATGGGTTGTGGAGCCCTTGGCTGCTGGGCTATGCAAAATCTGACTTCCCTTGAGAACACCCCTGTGAAGCAGTGACATTTAATATCAAGTCTTACAGGCAGGAAGTGACCCATCCAAGGTCACAGAGCTACTAAACTACACAGAGGGTTTTCAAAGACCCTGACCCTCGGCACCTGAAGTCACGTGGAACATATGCTCTTGTGGTTTCTGTTTGGCTGTGGTCATGGCACAGGCTCAGTTTTGCTTGGTTCTGGTTACAAGACTCCTAGTTATAGCATCAGACACCCTTCACAGAGAGATGGTGTGTTCTGTGGGAAGGAGCAGTATCCAGAGCATGCCAGGCACAGACACCCGTAGACTAGCATGGATACTGATCATGTTCCCCAAGGCAAGAGAAAGCCAGGAAGCTTTCCATGAACCCAGCACATTAGTGTTCACTAGGGGTCACTGTGAACTCTGGAAGGAGGTGAGACCTATGTTGCATGATTCTGACCGTGTTTCAGGGACATGCTGAATTTATAGGAACACTAGAGTACTCTGTGCCACCCTCAAAATCTTGCGTGAATTTGAAACTTCTCAAAAAAAAAAAAAATCAAGACTTGAAAGATAGACCAGGACTCCTATTTGGAGGTGAAATTTAATAGATGATTGGCAAACTGTGCCTATAGATATTTACAATGTGTCAAGTGACAGTGAACTACAAGATCAATCAAATGGCACAATTTCGCTTTTCTTTGTATGAGTGGTGACACCTGAAAATTACAAACAAAAGTATTTAAATGACTTGTAAATCACTTTGGATCCTGCACATCCTAGAAACATGGACGCTTAGCTTTGGGCCCTGATGAGAACATCTTTGTTCCTGAAAATTCTGCTGTGGGGTGGAAAGCCAAACTGCCCCGTGACTGTTGGGACTATGTGCGCACGCGCGCGCGCGCGTGTGTGTGTGTGTGTGTGTGTGTGTGTGTGTGTGTGTGTGTGTGTGAG